>NC_143153.1:19647193-19818268 GCF_041381405.1 Jatropha curcas
CCAGGCATGTAGAAATCTATTATTGAATGGGTCCTACAGTGTGACACATATAAAAGATGCAAGACTAAGTCCACTGCATATCTTGGTCTCCTTCAACCTCTCACAACCCCCACCCAAGCCTAACAGCATATTTCTATGGATTTCATAGAAAAAAAATACCCAAATCACAAGGTTTTGCCACTATCCTAGTTGTCATTGACAGGTTCACTAAATCTACCCATTTTATTCCTCTTGCTCACCCATTCAATGCTTCAAAAGTTACTTATGTATTCATATATCATGTATTTAAGCTCCATGGCATGCTTGAGATAATAGTATCTTATAGGGACAAGATATTCACTAGCAACTTTTGAAAAGAACTCATGAAACTATTAGGGTCACAGCTACAATTCAGTTCTGCATACCACCCCCAGACTGATGGCCGACCTGAGAAGCTGAACAGGTGAATTGAATCCTATCTGAGATGTATGACTTTTCAAAGGCCAAACCAGTGGAGTAAATGGCTCAATCTAGCTGAATATTAGTATAATACCACTCATCATAGTGCCATTATTGGAGTCCCTTCCATGCCCTCTATGGGTATATCCCTGCTCTACCAACCCTCCCTTCAACTTCTACTTTAGTAGCATTAGTAAAAGATTTTCTTAAAGCTAGAGAAGTCATGACTCACTATCTTAAGGAACAATTGGAAGCATCTAAGAATAAAATCAAGCAGTATGCTAATAGGCACAGATCAGATAGGGAATTTGCAATAATTTACCTCAAAATTCAACCCTATAGGCAAGCTACTCTGGTCCTTAGAAGATCTATCAAACTTATAACAAAGTATTATGGACCATTTCAGATAGTAGACAAGATTGGCAAGGTAGCTTACAAGCTCAAGTTACCCACCTGATTGCATGATACACACTATGTTCCATATTTCTCTACTCAAGAAAAAGATTAGGGACAATGTATTGACTTATGGATAGACTATTTAGAAGTTTACATCTCCTAACTAGAATCACATTTGGCTTCTTATTCAAACTTGTATTCTTATGTATCCTGCGTATAAATAGGGTGTATTTGATGTCATTACATCTATTGAAAATAGAGAAATAATTTTTCTTTTCTAAGATTTCAAGTTGGTATCACAGCCAGCCCAGAATCAGATTGGAAACTATTAGAGACAATTTTTTCCTTTTTCGGTAAACCATATAGGATGGAGAGTGGAGTGACATCTGTGAACCCCCTTCCCCAAAAGCACATAGGCATGTGATGCATATGATGAATGAGAAGAAATGCACGTGAGTGCGTGAGTCGCCACCTTGTTTAATTATTTTAGGGTAAACTAGGAAAAAACCCTAAGTGACTCCATTTTTAATTAACCTAGTTACTAGATTAATTATCCCAATGTTTAAGGCACAGTCTGCGAACCCGAGATGGATCCCGAGACTATGTCATGTTGATGAACTAACGATGAATGAATGCTTTGCAAGGTGAATGATGGATGAATGAAATGTTTGAGTGATTTCGATGATTTCGACTTGCCACCCGGGGTGAAATCCCGAACGTGCCTACGTACTTCCGTTTGAATGGAAGATCAAAGTCAACGTAGTTCGATAGGCCTTTTTAAAAGGGCTTTGAAGGTGTATGCTTAATGCATGAGTGTGTATGCTTTGTGCATGAATGTGTATGCTTTGTGCATGAATGTGTATGCTTTGTGCATGAATGTGTATGCTTTATGCATAAGTGTATGTATGCTTTGTGCATTTTGTGTGTATGCTTTGTGCATGAGTGTGTATGCTTTGTGCATAAGTGTGTATGCTTTGTGCATAAGTGTGTATGCTTTGTGCATGGTTTTGTGTATGCTTTGTGCATGATTTAGTGTATGCTTTGTGCATGATTTTTGTTTAGGCATTTCGCCAAAAAATTGATTAATTTTTAGGCATGTTGCCAAAAATGTTGATTTTAATGGCTTTTAGCCAAAATGATTTGATTTAGGCAATTGTTGCCAAAAATGTTGATTTTAGGTGATTTTCGCCAAAATGGTTGATTTTAAGGCCTTCGGCCAAAAATTGGTTCATTTTAAGGCATTTTGCCAAAAGATTGATTTTAAGTGATTTGTCGTTAAAATGGTTGATTTTAGGCCTTTGGCCAAAAGGTGTTGTTTTAGACAATTAGTTTGCCAAAATGTACGATTTAGGCTTTAATGCCACGATTATCAATTAATCGGGCGTTCGAGCTTAATCACAATTTATTGTCGAAACGTGATTGATTAAGGGTTTTAGCCACAATTATTGATTAATTGGACTTAAACCGGATTTATTCGAAATAAGGCAATTGAACCGTAGTTATTAATTAACTAGGCTCTTTTAGCCAATATTGTCGGATTTAAACTTTTATACCACGATTATTGATTAACCGGGCATTTAAGCTTAATCAAATTAATTAAGACAGTTTATTTGCCAAAAATAATGACGTGGATGCATTTATGCAATTGTAGAATTATTAAGAGTAGAGGAGAAGTATGCATGAAGTGCTAAAATTAAATAGGCAGAGTTTCGTTTACGTACCTGATTTAATCGTCGACCACTTCTTAACTCCAGGTTACGCTCCTCGTTAAGGTATATTAATTAATTTTTAATTTTATTTAATTTTAGTGGTCAAATATCACAATAAAAATGCAATAAAAATTAAATTAAAATGCAAAAAGCGGTAAAGAAGGACGCAAAGAGCGTGACAGAGAGAGGGTTTCGTCTATCAAAATAGACAAGGCGCACCAAAAATAGGCTAAAAATGGCCTATTTATAGGCCATTTTCTGGTCCCGGGCGGCAGGTGCCGCCGGGAGGGCGGCAACTGCCGCCCAGGGGGCTGGGCGGCAGGTGCCGCTGGCTCGGCGGCAGGTGCCACCCAGGAGGGCGGCAGCTGCCGCCCTGAATCGGTGGGGCGGCAGGCCCCGCCCACGCTGGGCGGTGGGTGCCGCCTGGGCGGGCGCAGTGCCGCCCAGTCGGTGGGGCGGCAAGGCCCCGCCCGCGCGGGGCGACAGGCCCCGCGCGCGCTGGGCGACAGGCCTCGCCCGCGCGGGGCGGCAGGCCTCGCCCGCGCGCAATGGGGCGACAGGCCTCGCCCGCGCGGGGTCGGCAGGCCTCGCCCGCGCGCGCTGGGCGGCAGCCCTCGCCCGCAGCAGCGGGGCGGCAGGTGCCGCCCAGGCCCGGCGGCCGGAGTCGCCGTGGCCGGCGGCATGGCGCCGCCGTGCCCGGTGTGGACACCGTGCCTCGTTCCGGGGGCCTTTTTGGGAGTTCCGGACCTCCGAAAAATATTCCGGGACCTGTTCGGCGATCCTCGCGACATTCCGGACGTTTTAAGTACCATATTGACATATTTTCGGTGAACTTCCGAAATAGCCTCCGGTCCGGCCGGACTGTTTGCAGTCCGGGAAAACAGGCTTTCTGAGCCTCAAAATTTAGGTATTCACAGTAGCCCCCCACCGTCGACCATAAAAATGATTTATGGGAGTCGGTGGTTGTCTGAAACGCAAATTTTGTAGGCGAAAACTGGACGCGTCCAGAAGACCCGCCTCTTGACTATTTGCTTATAAATAGCTTGAAAAAACTCATTTTCATTCATTCTAAGCTTTCTAACCTAAGGAACTCTCTCAAATTCTCTCAACTTCTAAAGCTCCAAAATTCTTTTTTTTTTTTTTTTTGGCTTCCTCTGATCTGAGCGGTGAGGAGTACCTGGGGTCTCTGGGGATCTCGCTTGACGAGGTCAACCTTACGGCGGACGCTAACACTCACGCCTCCGTAACAGGCATCTTCGCCCTGGTACGCCTCTTTTTTTTTTTTTTTTTTTGACAAAATGGGGATCGTGATTTTTCGGGCCTCCTGTGACCAGAAATAGAACTTTGGGCCTTCGTGGCCTGGATGTGCTTTTCGGGCCTTAGGCCGAATTGTGAATTGTCGGGCCTCTACGGCCAGAGTGTGATTTTCGGGCCTTAGGCCGAATTTGTGAATCTTGGGCCTCTGCGGTCGAATTGTGATTCTCGGGCCTCTGTGGCCGAATTGTGTGAATTTTGGGCCTTTGTGGCCTGATTGTGATTTTTCGGGCCTGTGTGGCCGAAAATGTGAATTTTGGGCCTCTGTGGCCTGATTTGTGATTTGTGGGCCTCTGTGGCCAGATTGTGAATTTTCGGGCCTGTGTGGCCGAAAATGTGAATTTTGGGCCTTTGTGGCCTGATTTGTGATTTGTGGGCCTCTGTGGCCAGATTGTGAATTTTCGGGCCTGTGTGGCCGAAAATGTGAATTTTGGGGCCTGTGTGGCCGAAAATGTGAATTTTGGGCCTCTGTGGCCTGATTTGTGATTTGTGGGCTTCTGTGGCCAGATTGTGAATTTTCGGGCCTGTGTGGCCGAAAATGTGAATTTTGGGCCTCTGTGGCCTGATTTGTGATTTGTGGGCCTCTGTGACTAGATTGTGAATTTTCGGGCCTGTGTGGCCAAAAATGTGAATTTTGGGCCTCTGTGGCCTGATTTGTGATTTGTGGGCCTCTATGGCCAGATTGTGAATTTTCGGGCCTGTGTGGCCGAAAATGTGAATTTTGGGCCTCTGTGGCCTGATTTGTGATTTGTGGGCCTCTGTGACCAGATTGTGAATTTTCGGGCCTGTGTGGCCGAAAATGTGAATTTTGGGCCTCTGTGGCCTGATTTGTGATTTGTGGGCCTCTGTGGCCAGATTGTGAATTTTCGGGCCTGTGTGGCCGAAAATGTGAATTTCTGTTTTTATTTTTCTGCACTCACTGTTTTATTAGTATGCATGCTAAGGTAGAATTAAGACATTATCCTCAGTAAGGAACCAAAGGACAATTCTTATATTACTTTACCTTTTAGGATCCTTACATTAAATTGGATGTGGCTGAGAATTCTATGTCCGAAATCCCGATCGAGATATTGGATCCGAGCCACCCGGTCGGGGCAATCATCAATCCGTCCCGTCTGGGTTACTTGAGGCATTTTGATGCTGGCCGAAATAGCCACAAGGAGTTGCTGGGTGCTTTGGCCGAGAGATGGTGGGACACTACCAACACTTTTCATTTTTCTTGGGGCGAGATGACAATGACCCCTGTGGATTTTTCTATGATTACCGGAATCCCTTTTGGTATTCGGACGATTGAATTATATGATGACTGGAGGACAGAGATTTCCCCTGATCGGATGGCGGAATTGATTGGTATAGACCTGCCTCGGATTGTCGGGCCAGGTTCTGCTATTCCAGCTTTGAGTGTTTCCAGGCGCTGGCTATATCTCCAAGCCCTCGGCATTTATGCTAGACATAGGCGGGGAGAGCTGACGGCTACTCAGGTGGCCAGATTCACTTTGTTGCTGATGTTTGCTTCGACCTTTTGGTCCAACAGGAAAGAAAGGTTTAATCCTTCTATCTTGAAGAGTTTAGAAAACCTAGCCCATCTCATGGAGTACGACTGGGCCGGCACTATTCTGAGCCGTATGTATGATGACATGTGTGGTCTGAGTCGGAGCCACTGTAAACTTAGCGGGACCTATTACTTCTGGGAGGTAATGCGAAGAACATTCTGTATATTTTTCTATATTATTAGCCCTCTTTTGACTCTCGTTTCTTCTTTGTTGCAGATTTGGGCATTTGAGTATTTTCCTTACACTCGCCCGGAGCAGATTCATGCAGATCTCGAATTAGGGCTGGTACCTTTGGCTTGGAGATGGTACCGAACAAACCTTCATACCAGTCGGCATAAGCACTCGCTAAAAGACCTGAGAACCTTTTTTGATACGTGTAGCCCGGCACAGGTATGTGTTCAGTAATTCTTGAATACGTTGAATAAAAAAGATTTATCAACATATTGGCATCTTTTTTTTTTTTTTTTTTAGGTTGGAGTGGCGGCGATGGCCATTCGCCTACAGAGCTGGATCCAGGTTGATCCTCATTTCCAGCGGTCGGATGACTTGTCTCGGCGGAGGGTGATCCTGTCGCATCCCGTCCTGAGACGATACTACTTGGGCGAGAGAGTAGACTTTCAAATAAGAGGCTGTCGTTCCATCCCTTATCCTCCTCCCGGGGACATGCGAGCGGGCAGGCAGATGACTCTCACTGATGCGCATACTGAGGGTATTCCGTATGGAGAGTTCATCTTGGAGGGAGATTATGCTGAGTTCTGCAGACTCTTTCTGATGCAGCCTATTGGATCGCGGCTTGACAATTTTCAGAGATCAGCTCCTTTCCATCCGCCCGCCACCCGCTCTTCTCGGGCCGCGGGTTCTTCGAGCAGGACTCCAAAGAGGAGGCCTACGACTGATCCTTCTTCTTCTACTCGGGCTGAAGGTTCATCTCAAGCCGGCCCTAGCCACTCAGCCGGCCATTCCAGGGCTCCCCGGGCTGTGACAGAGGCTACCGGGTCACTTCATTCAGACTTGGCCAATTTGCGTCTTCCGTACAGCATTTCCTATCATACTCCTGACGCTCCTTTAGCCTTTCGAGAGGTCTCGCTGGAAAATGTGGATCGCTTGGCTCTGCCTTCTGAGGACATTACTGAGGTAAGTAAAAACTGCTAAATCTCTCACAAAAACGATTCATAAGAGATTTGACGTTCATTTGCATTTTTTTTTTTTAGGTTCCTGTTGGATTGATCAATCAGATGATGGAATTGATGCTCGGGATGCAACAGGAACTGTCTTCGTCCTGGACTCGTGAGGCTTACAATGATCAGAGAAGGCAGAGGCCCCGTCGCTGAAGCCATGATTGCCAGATTTTTCTGTTCTTCTTTCTTTCTTTCTTGTCTGACTACTGTACTAAACTTTGATCGTGCTTCTGTACTGTATCGTTGTACTGAGTTTTATTTTGTACCTGCACTTGGTTAGTATTGAAATATATGTATGCGTGTTCATTGTATTTAAAACAAAATGGGAGGACTTCATCATTTTGGCTTATGGACAAAATACACTTTTCTTTTTTTTTTATGCGTGGCGGCCGCTGCCGCCATCATTCAGTGGCAATTTGGCGACCGCTGCCGCCGTCATTAGGTGGCAATTCGGCGGCTGCTGCCGCCATCATTCGGCGGCCGCTGCCGCCCTCATTCGGTGCATTTTCTCCTATAAAAGCTTATTCTTTGTTTCGGTTCTTCACTCATTCCTTATCTTCTCTCTTCTTCTTTTCTCTGTGTTTATCTTTTCCAAAGAATAAATCCTTCTTTCAATCATAGCATGCACAACTAGGCTAGGAGTCTCTCCAAAGTTGAAAAGATCAACTTGAAGAGGTATGGCCTCTCTCCTATCATTACCCTTAGGGGGGTAGTGATCGACTGGAACTTTTTATGGGCCTGTATCAGACTCTGGGACCCTGAGGCCCACGTTTTTCGGTTCGGGGCCATGATGGAGGAGATGTGTCCTCTTTTTGAGGAGTTTTGTGCTATCATAGGGTGTGACCCTAATGCCCCTTTAGTCAGGCATGAGGTTAAAGTTGGGTATGTTCGGTCATTTGAAAATTTATTTCAATTCAGCCGGCCACAAGCTAAGGCCATGATTGTTGACGACCAGAAGGCGATTCTGATGCCCCTGATTGATGAATTTTCAGAGGTCCGTTTGGATGACCCAGACCGGATGAGGCTTAGGATGCGGGCCTTTGTATTTTGCTTATTATCTGGTTTCTTGTTTAACAAGGATCCAGGCTTCGGGGATCTGCGGTTTTGTCCTATGATTCGACAAATGGAGGACATGGGTTGCATTGGTGGCATTGTGCTAGCAGAAACTATCAGGAGCCTTGACAGAGCTGCTTTAGGCTTCGAGGACTGGACGGTTTCCCCGATTATTCTCCAGGTACTTCTCCTCTCTTCGTTTCCCTATATTTTTTTTTTTCATTCCTTTGTAATAGAAAGGATCCATTACTTAGGTTTGGTTGAAGGACCACCTCCAAGTGGTTGCTGCTCCAACTTTATTGCCCTATAACCCTGTCCAGTATCGTATGCGGAAGATTTTGATTACATACCCGTCCGTTGATGCGTGGACTTCATGGCTAATTGAATTAGGTCCAGATGAGGTGTCGTGGTTCGTACCTTGGTATGATATCAACCGGTTTATTCAGGTTAGCTTCCGCCATACTCAGGTTTACCTGTTGGGCCTTACACATTGCACCTGGTACTGTGCTTTGCGCATTCTGAGACAGATGGGGATAGATTAGACTGTTCCGACCATGGATGATTCCCTAGCTGATTCAGCCATCACTCCGGGAGTTACTCGAGCCGTCCTCGGGGCCTGGGTTAGGGACCATCATATGGTTAGACCTTCACCTAATCCTGCTGGTATTCAGACTTCTCCTGAGTACCGGTCTTGGTTTATGACCATTGTCTGGCCAGTTGAGAAGCTGAGGAGGAACGCACTGCTGAGTGTACTTGAAGGTTGGACTCAGGCTGACGCTGGTAATGAGGCTGGGACTGATGAGGGGATTCTGTTGGCTCCCCATACAGGAAATGTTGGAGAGAGTTCAGCAACTGGGGATGACTCGGAGGACGTTGCCCCACGGAGGCGACGGGATACCTAGACTCTAATAGGCTTTTGGACTTTTGGTGTTTTGGCTTTGTTTGAACTCTTTTGTCTTTTACTTGGGACTTTGGGTGTGGATTTTGGTGTTTTGGCATTGGATTTTTGGATGTATGTTTTATTTGGACGTGGACTCTACTTTCTTTAGTTTTCTGCTTGATTTTAGACTGTTTGCCTCTGTTGCTTTCAATTGGGCATGTCATTTGACTTTTAAGCTTTCCAAGCATTTTCCAACTTTATTTATTCAAGCTCTGATTTTTGCCTAAGTCGCCCTTTCGGGTTTTCAACTTAGCGAGCTACCCATTTTTGCCTAAGCCGCCCTTTTCGGGTTTTCAACTTAACGGGCCCCGATTTTTGCCTAAGCCGCCCTTTCAGGTTTTCAACTTAGCGGGGTTTTTTTTTTTATTATTATCGGCAACAGAAAGAATTATGAAATGGTATGTTTTGTTTTTTTTTTTATTAATGTTTAGACCGTACCCAATGAGGGCTGCCTACATATCTCCGATATATAATTTCTTTTTTCCGAAGAGAATCAGGTCTAATGTAGTTCGTTTTACATTATGCAAATGATTACAATTTACACAAAATATCTTTTTAACTGATCTAAATTACATGGATTAGTGAATTCCAAGCCATCCAAATCAGTCAAAATAACGGCTCCGCCTGACAAGATCTTCTTCAACACATACGGTCCAGCCCAATGAGGACGGAACTTCCCCCGTGGATGTAACATCCTCTTGAGTTGAGTCGGGTTGAACCAAACCTGGTTGGGGTAGAATGGATGATAAGTGGACTTATTTGCATGGAAAGTTTAGGACTTGTTTGCCTCCAAACATATAGCTTGGGTAGTAAGTTGTAGCCTTTGTATACTTGAGGTACCAATTAGAGAGTTTACAGCCAAATCACTTCTTCTAGAGTCTACCCGTTCCTATCATTTTCACTTTCCTATTTTCACGTTTTTCATTTTCTTCTTACGTTTCCCTTCCATTTCCTTGCACTTTTCATGCAAGTTACGCAGTAAGTCCACTCCAAGTAAGTAGAATTCCTTGAAGTTATATGTTATTCACTCTTTAATTGAGTTATATTGGAGATGAGTTATGAGAATTCTTGTGTATAGGAGAAGAAAGTTCAAAGGTAGCAGAAAAGAGAAGCTAAAACAGAGCCCCAGCTTTGTGGCAAGACAGGTTTGATATCTCTTGTTATTTCCCATGTTCTTTGCATGAAAAATTGTGTGGAGTGTTGCTCATGAGATCATATGTTGCTTATTGTGGACTGAGAGGATTGAAAATGATGTGAAAACAGGGGAGGTATTGAGTTTATGTTGAAAACAGGGGAGGACTTCATCTTGATTTTGAACCCATTTAATGATGGAATTAAGAAGTGTCATAGAAGAGTTATTTGTTCCTCTATGTGTTAGCTTTGCATGGGTTTTTGAATCACCCAAATTGGATTTGTATATTGAGAGTTATGGCCAAAAGAACACAGACTGCACAATCTGGAAACACGTCGCGCGCCCGCGCGGTCTGGAAAGCAAGTCGCGCTCGCGACTTTCACATGCGCGGTCGCGACTTGAGCCAGAAACCTCTCTGACTCTCAAATGGCACATCTCGCGCTCGCGAACTCCACAAGCGCGCTCGCGACTTCATCTCGCGCTCGCGACTTGTGCTGCGCGGTCGCGACTTGAGCCAGAAAGCTCTCTGACTCTCGATTGCACTTCTCGCGCTTGCGAGGTTTGAAGACGCGCTCGCGACTTCTCCCTGGGAAGCATCTCGCGCTCGCGACTTCTCCCTGCGCGCTCGCGACTTGTGTTTTTCATGCATTTTGGACTTCATTTTCTATACAATTACATTCCTTTGCTCAACATGCATGCATCCAATCATTGTAAAACAAAAATACAAGATAAGAACATGGATTAAAACAACATACAAGCATTTATATGGTGTGGAATCAAATCAATATGATGAACTATGAAGTTGTAAAACCATTTATGTGCTATTGTGTTACATTGTTGATATGCTAATATGAAGCTCCATTGAGGTTGGGTAGAAACCATGTAGGCTATGTCGCGACATAGAATAGCAGATCTGCACCCCATACAGTTTGGAACTCCGGCTACAGGCCGTTGAGTGGATATGATTAAACCGTGCGGTGCAAATCCGGTTAGGGGCACCAAAACGGACAATATTGGCATAGGCGAATCCGGTTCGGGGCCTATAGCATACAGTTTCATCCAGTTTCATACAGTTTATCTTATCACTTCGGTTTCACTATAACCTTATGGAGCCATACAGATATTTTAACTTGCTATTGCATGAATCAGACAGTAAAATAAACAGTAAGAAAGATCATCAAGGTGAAATGAAAGCTGTATGTTATGTGTGATTATATGTACTTACATAATTCTTTCTGCATATATGTGTGCTTAATTATGTCTTTCTATATTGAGATATCCACTGAGCTGTAATAGCTCAGCGAGTCACCTGTTTAACTCGCAGGTTTTGAGACTGGTCTATAGAGCGACAGCGTACAACTGCAGCAGTTCATCTGTAGAAGACACGGTCTTCAGGGTAGCTCCATATTTTGATATGTATCTTTTATTATTCTTTCATGGCATGTACAGGGCACACAGTTGGGCCCATCTCATTTTGAACACTTGTATAATGTATATAAATATTCAGTACACTAGTAATGTAAATGGCATCGGTATATATATATATATAAATATTCCGTATTTTGATATCAGCATGTCTAATCATACAGTCAACCAGTGTTGTAGCATCTCGACTCGGTTCATTCGGGTTAACGGGTGGACCGGGAAGGGGTGTTATAAATTTTGGTATCAGAGCCCTCGGTTTAATGTCCCCGGGCTTGAATGCATAAGTCAGTATATGTACATGCCATGACTACCCTGATGAACTAAGCAGTTGTTATTATTTTAGGAGGATGTCTCAGGAAGGTGAAAGTGAGTCACACGCCTCCAGAGCAGTGGAGGGTGAGGCTCCAGCAGCACCAGGTCAAGCTAGAACAGTGGAGGCTGAGGCTTCAAGAGCACTAGGTCAAGAGGTGCTGTTAAAACAACTTGCAGATACTTTTCGACAGATTGCAGGGGTGATGCCTCAAGCACCAGTAGTGGTGGAGAGAGAGAGAAAACCCCCATTGGAGAAGCTTAGAAAATATGGTGCAAAGGAATTCAAAGCGAGCAAAGATGATAGTCCCGAAGTAGCTGAGTATTGGCTAGATGGGACATCGAGAGTCCTAGAACAATTGCAGTGTACAGTTGAAGACAAGTTGGTTTGTGCCACTTCATTGCTGATAGAGGAGGCATATACATGGTGGACCACTGTGCAACAGAGAGTAACAGCAGATCAGCGTACTTGGCAATTCTTCTTGGATGAATTCAAGAAGAAGTTCATTACCGAGGCTTACCTAGATGCGAGAAGGAAAGAATTTTTATACCTGCGACAGAACAGAATGTCTGTAGCTGAATACGAAAGAGAATTTACTAGACTTAGCAGGTATGGTAAGCAGATAGTGGCTACAGAAGCCGAAAGGTGTAAGAAGTTTCAAGAAGGCTTGAATGACGAGATTCAGATGGGAGTGGTAGCTTCCAGATTCAGAGAATTCTCAGCCTTGGTAGAGGCAGCTCAAGAGATAGAGCGAATACAGGCCAATCAGTGTTCTAGACGCCAGCGGTCTCAGCAGAGAAGAGACCAAACTCAGAGTGCACCCAGTACACATCAGCCGGAGAGCAAGAAATTCAGAGGTGCAAGTAGTTCATCTGGTTCTAGGCCTCCTTTTAGTCAAGGCTTAGTCAGGGGCACTAATATGCCAGCAGCATCAGTGGTGGCTAGTTCTACCAGTGGGAGTCGAGGTTCAGGCAGAGGTTCTGGTAGAGGCACTGGTAGAGGTGCAGAGTCAGCCGGTTATACTTCGTCACTTTGTGAGCATTGTGGCAGACGACATGGTGGAGAGTGTTGGTTGGTGACTGGTAAATGTTGGACATGCGGAGCCTCAGACCATCAGAAGAAGGATTGTCCTAAAAGGGCAAGAGTTCCTACACCGTTCATAGCAGGCCGAGGTCGAGGCGAGACCTCCGGAGTACAGAGACAGCAGTCAGAGACTGTAGACAGGCCTGAGACCAGGGGTCCAGCCAGGGTTTATGCCATGCGAGCCAGAGAAGATGAGGAAGCTCCAGATGTCATAGTTGGTGAGTTTTCTTTATGTAATCATGGAGTTTATGCATTAATTGATCCTGGCTCATCTCATTCATACATTAGTGTGCCTACACCCTGGGTTAAAGGGTTAGCGGTTGCACATGTGGGTCAGGGTATGTTGGTTACCAATCCATTAGGAGATGTAGTAACAACTCATACGGTGATCAAAGACTGTCCAATTGTTATTCATGGAAAGGAATTTCCAGGAGATCTTATGGAGTTGCCATTTAGAGAATTTGATGTTATTTTGGGTATGGATTGGCTATCTAGACATAATGCTCTAGTTGATTGTGCAAAGAAAAGAGTGACATTATATACACCAGCAGGGGAAGAGATTACAGTAGTTGGGAAGCGGCGAGATTTTTTGAGTAATGTGATATCAGCCATAACAGCAAAGAGATTAATTCAGAAGGGTTGTGAAGCATACTTGGTATGTGCATTACACGCAGAGAAAGAAAAGTCGAAAGTGGAAGACATACCAACAGTGTGTGATTATCCAGATGTATTTCCAGATGAGTTACCAGGGTTACCACCAAGGAGGGAAGTGGAGTTTACCATAGATGTCTATCCTGGAGCAGCACCAGTATCTATTGCACCTTACAGAATGGCACCAGCAGAGTTAAAAGAGTTAAAGATTCAGCTGCAGGAGTTATTGGATAAAGGCTTTATCAGACCCAGTGTATCACCTTGGGGAGCACCGGTTTTATTTGTAAAGAAGAAAGATGGATCACTCAGACTGTGCATTGATTACAGACAGCTGAATAAACTGACAATCAAGAATAAGTATCCATTGCCTCGAATCGATGATTTGTTTGATCAGTTAAAAGGTGCAGGTATGTTTTCTAAGATCGACCTCAGGTCGGGATATCATCAGTTGCGTATAAAGGAAGAAGATATCGCTAAGACTGCATTCAGGACCCGATATGGTCACTTTGAATTTTTAGTAATGCCATTCGGTCTCACAAATGCACCGGCGGTTTTCATGGATCTCATGAACCGCGTATTTCATTCATACCTGGATCAGTTTGTGGTGGTGTTTATAGATGATATTTTGGTCTACTCCAGAGACAGGGCAGAACATGATAAGCATTTACGGATTGTACTTCAGACATTGAGAGATAAATAGCTGTATGCTAAGCTCAGTAAGTGTGAGTTTTGGCTAGAAGAAGTTTCTTTCTTAGGACATGTGGTGTCATCGGAGGGTATCAGAGTGGATCCTAAGAAGATTGAAGCTATTGTTGATTGGAGACCACCCAGAAATGTCACAGAAGTTCGAAGTTTTCTGGGTTTAGCCGGTTATTACAGAAGGTTTGTAAAAGGATTCTCCATCATTGCATCACCTTTAACAAGACTATTGAAAAAAGAGGTTGTATTTCAATGGGATGCTAGATGTCAGCAGAGTTTTGACACTTTGAAGAGAAAGTTGACTGAAGCACCAGTGTTAACTCAGCCAGTGTCAGGTAAAGACTTTGAGATTTACAGTGATGCCTCTCATACTGGGTTGGGATGTGTACTCATGCAAGATAAGAAAGTGGTCGCCTATGTCTCCAGACAATTGAAACCACATGAGTTGAATTATCCAACCCATGATTTAGAACTGGCAGCCATTGTTCTAGCATTCAAAGTATGGCGGCATTATCTGTATGGTGAAAAGTGTTACATTTACACAGATCATCAGAGTTTAAAGTACTTACCAACACAGAAGGACTTGAATTCAAGACAACGGAAGTGGATGCAGATTCTGGCTAATTATGATTATGTCATTAATTATCATCCGGGCAAGGCTAATGTGGTAGCGGATGCCCTTAGCCGGAAATCCTTGTATGCTTTGAGCTTAATGAGAATTAGTATGGAGTTACAACAGCAAGGAGCTATTCTCGCACAGATGCAAGTACAACCATCTTGGCTTCAGGAAGTTGCAGAAGCACAGAAGAAAGATGCACAAATAGCCCTATGGGTTAAACAAGTCCAGGCAGATCATGGTGGGAAATTTAGATTGGATAGCAATGGAGTTTTGTTTTATGCAGATAGAATTGTTGTACCACAGACAGGGGAGGTCAGACAAAAGATTCTGCATGAAGCTCATAACAGTCCATATACAATGCATCCAGGTAGCACCAAGATGTATCAAGATTTGAAGACAGGCTACTGGTGGCCAGGCATGAAGAGAGACATCGGAGATGTTGTAACAAGATGTTTAACATGTCAACAAGTAAAAGCAGAACATCAACTGCCATCCGGGTTACTTCATCCCATAATAGTGCCAACATGGAAATGGGATCAGATCACGATGGACTTTGTTACTGGCTTACCTCAGACACAGCGGAAGCATGATGCAGTATGGGTAATTGTGGACAGATTAACCAAGTCTGCTCATTTCCTACCAGTTAAGACGGACTATTCTCTGGACAAGTTAGCAGAAATTTATGTTAGTGAGATAGTTCGACTACATGGAGTTCCATCATCCATTATCTCTAATCGTGATCCAAGGTTTACATCGAAGTTCTGGGGTAAACTTTAAGAGGCATTAGGAACGAAACTGCATTTCAGCACTGCATTTCATCCGCAAACAGATGGCCAATCAGAGAGAGTCATACAGATCCTGGAAGACATGTTGAGATCATGTGTTATTGAATTTGAAGGCAGTTGGGACAAATATGTATCTCTCATGGAGTTTGCCTACAACAACAGCTATCAAGCGAGCATCAAGATGGCACCCTATGAAGCATTGTATGGTAGAAGATGCAGAACACCTGTATGTTGGACAGAACTTAGTGAGAAGAAGATTTTAGGTCCAGATTTGGTGAGAGACACAGAAGAGAAAGTAGATATCATCAGAAGACGGCTGAAGGAAGCAAGTGATCGACAGAAATCCTATGCGGATTTAAAGAGAAAAGACATTGAGTATTCAGTTGGGGATAAAGTATTTTTGAAGGTTTCACCATGGAAGAAGATCCTAAGGTTTGGACAAAAGGGTAAGCTAAGTCCTAGGTTCATTGGTCCATACGAGATTGTTGAACGCGTAGGACCATTAGCCTATCGCCTAGCATTACCTCCAACCTTAGATCGAATCCATAATGTATTTCATGTATCCATGTTGAGAAGATACAGATCAGACCCCTCACATGTGTTATCAGCAGACGAGATTGAAATTCAACCGGATCTCACGTATGAAGAAGAACCAGTTCAGATCCTAGCCAAAGAAACTAAAGAATTGCGGAACAAGAAAATAGCATTGGTGAAAGTTCTTTGGAGGAATCATAAGACAGAAGAAGCAACTTGGGAATCAGAAGAAACCATGCGACAACAATATCCGCATTTGTTTACAACAGGTAAACTTCGGGACGAAGTTTTTATTTAGAAGGGGAGAACTGTAACATCCTCTTGAGTTGAGTCGGGTTGAACCAAACCTGGTTGGGGTAGAATGGATGATAAGTGGACTTATTTGCATGGAAAGTTTAGGACTTGTTTGCCTCCAAACATATAGCTTGGGTAGTAAGTTGTAGCCTTTGTATACTTGAGGTACCAATTAGAGAGTTTACAGCCAAATCACTTCTTCTAGAGTCTACCCGTTCCTATCATTTTCACTTTCCTATTTTCACGTTTTTCATTTTCTTCTTACGTTTCCCTTCCATTTCCTTGCACTTTTCATGCAAGTTACGCAGTAAGTCCACTCCAAGTAAGTAGAATTCCTTGAAGTTATATGTTATTCACTCTTTAATTGAGTTATATTGGAGATGAGTTATGAGAATTCTTGTGTATAGGAGAAGAAAGTTCAAAGGTAGCAGAAAAGAGAAGCTAAAACAGAGCCCCAGCTTTGTGGCAAGACAGGTTTGATATCTCTTGTTATTTCCCATGTTCTTTGCATGAAAAATTGTGTGGAGTGTTGCTCATGAGATCATATGTTGCTTATTGTGGAGTGAGAGGATTGAAAATGATGTGAAAACAGGGGAGGTATTGAGTTTATGTTGAAAACAGGGGAGGACTTCATCTTGATTTTGAACCCATTTAATGATGGAATTAGGAAGTGTCATAGAAGAGTTATTTGTTCCTCTATGTGTTAGCTTTGCATGGGTTTTTGAATCACCCAAATTGGATTTGTATATTGAGAGTTATGGCCAAAAGAACACAGACTGCACAATCTAGAAACACGTCGTGCGCCCGCGCGGTCTGGAAAGCAAGTCGCGCTCGCGACTTTCACATGCGCGGTCGCGACTTGAGCCAGAAACCTCTCTGACTCTCAAATGGCACATCTCGCGCTCGCGAACTCCACAAGCGCGCTCGCGACTTCATCTCGCGCTCGCGACTTGTGCTGCGCGGTCGCGACTTGAGCCAGAAAGCTCTCTGACTCTCGATTGCAGTTCTCGCGCTCGCGAGGTTTGAAGACGCGCTCGCGACTTCTCCCTGGGAAGCATCTCGCGCTCGCGACTTCTCCCTGCGCGCTCGCGACTTGTGTTTTTCATGCATTTTGGACTTCATTTTCTATACAATTACATTCCTTTGCTCAACATGCATGCATCCAATCATTGTAAAACAAAAATACAAGATAAGAACATGGATTAAAACAACATACAAGCATTTATATGGTGTGGAATCAAATCAATATGATGAACTATGAAGTTGTAAAACCATTTATGTGCTATTGTGTTACATTGTTGATATGCTAATATGAAGCTCCATTGAGGTTGGGTAGAAACCATGTAGATAAGGCTATGTCGCGACATAGAATAGCAGATCTGCACCCCATACAGTTTGGAACTCCGGCTACAGGCCGTTGAGTGGATATGATTAAACCGTGCGGTGCAAATCCGGTTAGGGGCACCAAAACGGACAATATTGGCATAGGCGAATCCGGTTCGGGGCCTATAGCATACAGTTTCATCCAGTTTCATACAGTTTATCTTATCACTTCGGTTTCACTATAACCTTATGGAGCCATACAGATATTTTAACTTGCTATTGCATGAATCAGACAGTAAAATAAACAGTAAGAAAGATCATCAAGGTGAAATGAAAGCTGTATGTTATGTGTGATTATATGTACTTACATAATTCTTTCTGCATATATGTGTGCTTAATTATGTCTTTCTATATTGAGATATCCACTGAGCTGTAATAGCTCAGCGAGTTACCTGTTTAACTCGCAGGCTTTGAGACTGGTCTATAGAGCGACAGCGTACAACTGCAGCAGTTCATCTGTAGAAGACACGGTCTTCAGGGTAGCTCCCTATTTTGATATGTATCTTTTATTATTCTTTCATGGCATGTACAGGGCACACAGTTGGGCCCATCTCATTTTGAACACTTGTATAATGTATATAAATATTCAGTACACTAGTAATGTAAATGGCATCGGTATATATATATATATATAAATATTCCGTATTTTGATATCAGCATGTCTAATCATACAGTCAACCAGTGTTGTAGCATCTCGACTCGGTTCATTCGGGTTAACGGGTGGACCGGGAAGGGGTGTTACAGTGGATCTATGACCGGTTGTCTAATTTCCTTCAGAACCAAACAACCTTCTTCCAGTTTCCGGTCTTTGACCCTCTTGTTAAAATGTCGCGCCATTCTTCTTTGATAAACTTGAGTTTGGTGGATTGCTCGCAATCGCTTTTCATCCATACCCAAGAGCTGCAAATGATAATGCTCAGCCCAATTTGCTTCACTGATCTAGCTTTCCCGGATAACCCTCGCCGACTGAACTTCCAGCTCAATAGGCAATACTGCTTCCATGCCATATACTAAGGAATACGGGGTTGCCCCAGTAGGTGTTGTAATTGAAGTCCTATATCCCCATAAGGCATTCGGCAACTGTTCATGCCAAGCTTTATGCTTCTTAATTGTCTTTTGCAAAATAACTTTTATGGCCTTATTTGCAGCTTCTACAGCTCCGTTTGTTTGTGGACGATAGGGTGAGGACTTATGATGTTGGATTCTCGTTTCTTTCAACAAATTGGAAAATTCACCCTGGAAGTGAGCTCCATTATCCGTGGTGATCTCGAATGGCGTTCCGTACCTGCAAAGGATGTTGGTACGAACGAACTGTGCTGCCTTCTTGGCATTCAGAATTGAATAAGAGGCTGCCTCGATCCACTTAGTGAAATAATCTATAGCAACCAAAATGAACTGGTGACCGTTGGAAGCCTTCGGGTGGATTTTTCCAATCACGTCCATGCCCCAGGTCGCGAAAGGCCATGGTGAAGTGATAGGATTCAGATTGACCGGAGGCTGTTTTTGCAATTTAGCAAAAATTTGACATTCGTGGCACTTCTGCGCATGCCTCACACAATCTGCCTTCATGGTTGACCAGTAATAACCTAGGTTCATGATTTTTCGAGCCAAGGCTATCCCGTGCATGTGTGGGCCAGACTCCCCGTTATGTAAGGAATCCATGATGGTTTGAGCTTCTTCCTCATCAACGCACCTTAGGTGTAGGCCATTCCAACTTCTTTTGTACAGAATTCCCCCAGTAAGGAAATATCCGGATGCTAGTTGTCTCAAAGTCCGTTGATCAGTTTTGGTGGATCCCTCTGGGTAAACTTCATTCTGAAGATAATTCTGTATATCCCAATACCAGGGCTTATCGTCGACCAAATTCATGATGTGTGCTGGCTGTTTCTGTAGCCGCACTGTCAAGGGTCGAATGACTCGATCTTCTTCTACATTGACCATGGAGGCTAGAGTGGCTAGAGCATCTGCAAACTGATTTTTGGCTCGTGGCAAGTAATGGAAGGATAAACCATCAAATTGCTGAGCCAATTTATCCAAGCGTTGTAGGTAAGGAACCAAACGAAGTACATCTCCATGGTAATTCGAAGCTCCATCGAAGTACATCTCCCAGACTTCACTTTCTAAGCTTAACAAGTCTTCATCAGGAAATTCCACTTCCAGCATTTGGTCTCCGACCGGTAATTCAGCCAATTGATCAGCTAAAGCACCGCCTTTTACAGCCTTCCGTTGTACAAACTTTAGGTCATAAGCTGCAAGTACTGATACCCACTTTGCCATCTTACAGTCAAGAACCGGCCTCTCCATAAGGAATTTCAAGGGGTTCGACTCAGAAATAACGTACGTAGTGTAAGACGAGAGGTAGTGCTATAGCTTGGTACAGGCCCAGACTAGAGCCAGACACAACTTCTCTATTTTATTGTATTTTAACTCATATTCTAGCATCCTTTTGCTGAGGTAATACACGGCATTTTCTACCCTTGTATCCTCTGCTTGTTGAGCTAGCATTGCACCCATCGCTTCTTCTGTCACCGATAAGTACAACAGCAAAGGCTTTCCTAGCCTTGGTGGCTGTAAAACTGGCGGGGATAACAGATATTGCTTGACTTGGTCGAAAGCTTCCTGACAATCCTCATTCCACTTGACTGCTACTCCTTTCCTAAGTAACTTGAACATAGGACCACAGGTGTCTGCCAGTTGATTGATGAATCGGCTGATATACTGTAGTCTTCCCAGGAAACCCCGGACTTCTTTTTCCGTCCTTGGAGCTGGCATTTCCAGAATGGCTTTGGCTTTCGAAGGGTCAATCTCTATGCCCTTCCGACTGACCATATGCCCCAGAAATACTCCGGATGTAGCTCCGAATAGACACTTTGCTGGGTTGAGCTTCAGATTATACTTTCGAAGTCTAAGGAAGAACTTCTCGAGCACTGTTGTATGTTCTTCAGCTGTTTTTGATTTAACAACCATGTCGTCCACGTACACTTCTACTTCTTCGTGAATCATCTCATGGAAGATGGCTGTCGCCATTCTTTGATAGGTTGCCCCGGCATTTTTGAGCCCAAAAGGCATGACCCTGTAGCAGTAGGTTCCCCATTCCGTGATGAATGCCGTTTTCTCTTTGTCTGGCACATGCATCATTATTTGGTTGTATCCGACAGCAAGATCGGTCAAGGAGACCATCTCGTGTCCCGCCATTCGGTCTACCAACAAGTCAATATGTGGCAGGGGGAAGTCGTCTTTCGGACATGCTTTATTCAAATCCCGGTAATCCACACACATTCTGACTTTGCCATCTTTCTTCGGCACTGGCACGATGTTTGCTAACCATGTCGGGTAGGCGATAGGTTCTATGAACTTGTTTTCCAGCTGCTTGGCCACTTCTTCCTTGATCTTCAAAGACCATTCTGTCTTCAGCCTTCTTAGCTTCTGTTTTACTGGCTTAGCCTCGGGGTATACTGGGATTTTGTGTACCGCTATTGCTGGGTCGATTCCCGTGATGTCGCTTGCCTTCCACATGAAGCAATCGGCGAACTTCTTCAAGCATTCAATGACTTGTTTCTTGTTAGCACAATCAAATGCAATGTATGTATATTCATTTTCTTCTTTGCCAATTATTATTTTTTCTTTTTCATTTTTTATTTCGTTTATTTCTTTTTCTTTATTTTTGCTTGGAAATGCTTGGAAAGATAGACACGCGGGGTAATCAAGAATCTGTAAACCTTTATTGATTATGACGGAATCGTCTTCAAAGATTACATCAAATTTGAAATCTGGATTTTCAAAATCCGACACAGACGACTCAGAATTGGGACTGGACTCTGGCTCAGTCTCATACCCAGGGTCAGACTCAAACTCAATACAGGACTTGATTTCAACTTTTGACTCTAGGTTCGACTCGGGAGGGGGTTCGTAAGCAGCATGTTCCTCCTCGGTGTACCAGTTGGTGAGAGGCCCTTCATTCGGCTTGATTAGGCTTAGTAGATCTTGGTCTTCACCGTTTCCTGTAATGACTGCAACCTCATCAAAGAGACTAGGCTGCATGAAGTCTTCCACTTCCGGATCGGTCTTCGTTTTAGGCTTGTTACCCCATACATCAGAGAATATTTCTAACCCAGGCAGCATCTTTTTAGCAGTCGGGCAGTAAAATGGTTCTTGGAAGTTACGATAAGGAATCGTCTCTCCCGATTTGCAGAAGTGACTATTTAAAGTCAAAAAGCGTGATGGCATTTGTATGTTTTTCTTCTTTCCTCTTCTGGTCTTCTCAGCACGGTCTTCATCAGTAGGCTGATAACCTAGCCCGAAAGTCCCTTCATTCACCGGACATTCCCAGGCTTGCAATGCGGGGTATGTCTTTCCGGACCTTGCCATATTCATTCCCGGCAGATAAGACATCTTCAGCATTAAAGGAACTATGCAATTTATCTGCACCGTCCCGAAATCAAAGAGAATTCGGGAGTTTGTAGTCTTTCCTTCTATGAACTGCACAGTGTCAAATTGAAATCCCGAAAGGGGCAAGTTAGTAGTCTCAGGGTTGACCTCAAAGAGAGGCTCGCCTTTCGGCTTTTTCAACTGATTGTAGTCATCTCCTTGGATAGTAATAACCTTGTCCTCATAAGGAAACTTGACTTTTTGGTGTAAGGACGAGGGTATTGCCTTGGCATGGTGGATCCATGGTCGACCCAAAAGCAGATTAAAGCTGGTCGGTACATCAATTACCTGGAATGGGACTTCCATCACAGCTGACCCGATTGTCAATTTTAGCATAGCAACCCCCAACACTTCCCTTCGGGTACTATCATAGGCTTTCACTATCTGGTCAGATGGAATGAAATCTGTCTCTTCTAACCCCAAACAGCTGGCTACCCTTAGTGGGCAGACGTTCAATGCTGACCCATTGTCAATGAGAACCATGGGTACAGTTTTGTCTCTAGTCTGAATGGTGACATAAAGAGCATTGTTGTGACTGTTTCCCTCCTTAGGTAAGTCATCATCAGAGAACCCGATGCTTTGCATTTTAGATGATTGAGTGAGGGTGGACACTAGCACTTCAGGGCTAACCTGTACCGATGTCTGGAGTTGGCTCAAAGCCTTGCAAAGAGCTTGGCGATGAGGAAAAGATGATGCTAAAAGTTCCCAGATTGACACCTTAGCTTGTGTCTTTTTTAATTGTGATAGGACCGGATCCTCCTTCTCCTCCGTTCTTTGGTAGGGATTATTTGGAATTTTGTCCAAGACTAAAGGTTCATACTGTCTCCCGCTTCTGGTTATAGCATCGACCTCCTCAGATAGGTCATTCAGATCTAGGACACAGATTTCATTCATTTCCAAGAATAGCTCGAAAGGATCGATCAATTCTTGGTCAGAAACAATAGCATTTACCCCGTGATTTGGTAAAGGGTTAGTGCTAATGTTTGGTTTGCTTCGTGGAATAATCGAACCATTATCCACTAGGTCTTGGATGCGATTTTTGAGGGTCCAACATGCTTCAGTCTTGTGCCCATATCCCTGATGATACTCACAATATTCATCGGCTTTGTAATTCCTTGGTAGTGGGTTGGGTGGTGGTCTTGCTTCCAAAGGTTTGATATAGTTTGCTTTAACAGCCTCTCGGAATACCAAAAGGATTGGCATTCCGAGATCAGTGTAGGTTCTTCTTGACTGACTGCCAGCTCTCATATTTCCCACACGTAGAGGATTTGTGGGAGTAATGCTTGCCACTTCGTGGACTTTGCTAACTTGACTAGGTTTTTTGTATTTTGAGGCCCCCGATTCTTCTTTTAGTTGCCCCATTTAAAGTAAATCCTCCACCTTCGTAGCAGTGGCAATGAGCGACTAGAATGATGGTAGATATTGAGTCTGTAACTGTTGTTGATAGACAGGCAACAAGTTTTTTAAGATTATGTCCACCTGTTCTTGTTCTGAAGGTCGATTGATCATTTGGGCGGCCTTAGCCCTCCACCTCATAAGGAACGAGGAAAAGGGTTCATTGTTCTTTTGTTTGGTAGTTTCCAGTTCTCTTCGAGTAACATCAACTTCTATATTATAGTGATACTGAGAATTAAAAGCATTGCAAACATCCTCCCAGGTTTTCATCTTAGAGCGGTCCAAACTGACAAACCATCTCAAAGCAGCACCAGTCAGGGATTGTTGGAACAACTGAGCAAGGAGCTCGCTGCTTAATCCAAATGGGTTAAGGGCGCCCACATACATTTTCAAGTGTGTTTTAGGACAGGTGGTTCCATCAAACTTGTCCATGTTTGGCATTTTGAACTTAGTAGGCAATCTTGCTTCGAGGAACAAGGACAAAGAGTCCATGTCCACCACCTCCTTGTGGGTCTTTAGAGCAGTAACAGACCTTTCTAGCAATTCCAGTTTTTCTCTCATTCTTTGAGCTTCCAGCTCAGAAGCAGTTTTGGAGGTCATTTCATCCAAGTTAGGGTTTGAAGACATAGGCGCAGAGCCAGGTCCTTGGTTGGAGGCAGCAGGACCACTCCCCCCAGCGGAAGCCCCACTCCCATTACCACCACTTAATTCAGCTAATAGGGCGGTTCTTTGGGCAGCCAATGCCTCATTCATCCTAGCCTGTATTCTGGCTTCCATTTGTTCCATGAGAGTTTGGATGTCAGCTAGGGATGCCATCGGTGTAGTTGAGGCTGGTGATAGAACTGTAGGTGTGTCTGGTACTATTGTGGTTGCTTGCACAGGGGGTACCTGTAAGTGTAAGGGTAATTGCATTAGGGTATAGTGGGCGGTATTGTGTGTCAGAGTAACTGATATGAGGTAGACCGACTCTTTGTCCAACTGTGCATGACTGACAAACAGAAGGATATTTTGTGTCCCTCCACTCTCTTCTCTTTTTTTCTTTTTAATGCTTATGGTATGTCATGAATGCGCACAACAACACGTCATAATTTATTTTAATGAGATGATTCGTACCATTGGGTGCATATAGTCCTAAAGGATAGGTTCTATAGGCTATGACTCAAATAGAGAATCGGCTTATTAAGGGACCCTTGAACCTTGAGTATGGATATACCTAACCACATGTGAAACAAGGAGTTTCGCGTGGGTCCAACGGTACGCATACCCATGTGCCACCTCCAAAAGGATTAGAGATAGTTTGCGGTAACAGGGAGGACGCTTTGGCTGTCCGTCGGCATAATCAAAGAGACCTGCCGATCAGCGCTACTTGCTATCCAGACTCAGAAATTTGAACAGAAAGAGAAGAAATTCATTTGAAATTCATTTTTTTATGCAATGGAGAAAAGGATTCCCAATCGTGCAAATAAATCAACAAGTTTTAATGTCTTAATCACATTTTTCAATTAAGTCCGGATTTATCAAGTATTCTTAAGGAAAGAACACTTGATTCGTATTAGGGTACCCTGCAAAACAAAGCATAATAAAATGATGCCTTAAAGAAAGGCCGGTTAGTTTTCACAACAATTGTAGTCCACTTTATGCAAATTAATTACATAATTCCCCAGCAGAGTTGCCAAACTGTGAACCCCTTCCCCAAAAGCACATAGGCATGTGATGCATATGATGAATGAGAAGAAATGCACGTGAGTGTGTGAGTCGCCACCTTGTTTAATTATTTTAGGGTAAACTAGGAAAAAACCCTAAGTGACTCCATTTTTAATTAACCTAGTTACTAGATTAATTATCCCAATGTTTAAGGCACAGTCTGCGAACCCGAGATGGATCCCGAGACTATGTCATGTTGATGAACTAACCGATGAATGAATGCTTTGCAAGGTGAATGATGGATTAATGAAATGTTTGAGTGATTTCGATGATTTCGACTTGCCACCCGGGGTAAAATCCCGAACGTGCCTACGTACTTCCGTTTGAATGGAAGATCAAAGTCAACGTAGTTCGATAGGCCTTTTTAAAAGGGCTTTGAAGGTGTATGCTTAATGCATGAGTGTGTATGCTTTGTGCATGAATGTGTATGCTTTGTGCATGAATGTGTATGCTTTGTGCATAAGTGTATGTATGCTTTGTGCATTTTGTGTGTATGCTTTGTGCATGAGTGTGTATGCTTTGTGCATAAGTGTGTATGCTTTGTGCATAAGTGTGTATGCTTTGTGCATGGTTTTGTGTATGCTTTGTGCATGATTTAGTGTATGCTTTGTGCATGATTTTTGTTTAGGCATGTTGCCAAAAATGTTGATTTTAATGGCTTTTAGCCAAAATGATTTGATTTAGGCAATTGTTGCCAAAAATGTTGATTTTAGGTGATTTTCGCCAAAATGGTTGATTTTAAGGCCTTCGGCCAAAAATTGGTTCATTTTAAGGCATTTTGCCAAAAGATTGATTTTAAGCGATTTGTCGTTAAAATGGTTGATTTTAGGCCTTTGGCCAAAAGGTGTTGTTTTAGACAATTAGTTTGCCAAAATGTGCGATTTAGGCTTTAATGCCACGATTATCAATTAATCGGGCGTTCGAGCTTAATCACAATTTATTGTCGAAACGTGATTGATTAAGGGTTTTAGCCACAATTATTGATTAATTGGACTTAAGCCGGATTTATTCGAAATAAGGCAATTGAACCGTAGTTATTAATTAACTAGGCTCTTTTAGCCAATATTATCGGATTTAAACTTTTATACCACGATTATTGATTAACCGGGCATTTAAGCTTAATCAAATTAATTAAGACAGTTTATTTGCCAAAAATAATGACGTGGATGCATTTATGCAATTGTAGAATTATTAAGAGTAGAGGAGAAGTATGCATGAAGTGCTAAAATTAAATAGACAGAGTTTCGTTTACGTACCTGATTTAATCGTCGACCACTTCTTAACTCCAGGTTAAGCTCCTCGTTAAGGTATATTAATTAATTTTTAATTTTATTTAATTTTAGTGGTCAAATATCACAATAAAAATGCAATAAAAATTAAATTAAAATGCAAAAAGCGGTAAAGAAGGACGCAAAGAGCGTGAGAGAGAGAGGGTTTCGTCTATCAAAATAGACAAGGCGCACCAAAAATAGGCTGAAAATGGCCTATTTATAGGCCATTTTCGGGTCCCGGGCGGCAGGTGCCACCGGGAGGGCGGCAGCTGCCGCCCTGTTGGTGGGGCGGCAGGCCCCGCCCAAGCTGGGCGGGGGGTGCCGCCTGGGAGGGCGGCAGCTGCCGCCCAGTCGGTGGGGCGGCAGGCCCCGCGCGCGCTGGGCTCCAGGCCTCGCCCACGCGGGGCGGAAGGCCTCACCCGCGCTGGGCGGCAGGCCTCGCCCAGGCAGCGGGGCGGCAGGTGCCGCCCAGGCTGGGCGGCTGCTGCCGCCGTGGCCGGTGTGGACACTGTGCCTCGTTCCGGGGGCCTTTTTGGGAGTTCCGGACCTCCGAAAAATATTCCGGGACCTGTTCCGCGATCCTCGCGACATTCCGGACGTTTTAAGTACCATATTGACATATTTTCGGTGAACTTCCGAAACAGCCTCCGGTCCGGCCGGACTATTTGCAGTCCGGGAAAACAGGCTTTCTGAGCCTCAAAATTTGGGTATTCACAACATCGCACAGCTTAGAGGGTAGCCCAGCCGCCGATCAACCTTCCACCAAAAACTGGCTACTTTTCGGCGAAGCACGTGAGCTCACGTGCCCTAAGAACTTTCCTACATTTCATCCGCGTGTCAGTGCGTTACCCATTTTTTCGACTATTTTTTTCAGCGTAATTCCATCCAGTCGTCTGCCCTTCCTCCGGCAACCCTATTTTAGGTGTTAAAATCATTTTTGGTTGAGGTTTCATTGGCTGTCTCTTTAAATTTGCATAAAAACAGTACTGTTCTTGCTTATTTGCGCTTGTTTCATTGATTTTTAACTATGGGTGATTTGAAAAAAACTACCAAAATTGTTGAACCTAGTGAAATTTAATCTAGTTTTTCTAATGATAATCCCTCTTTGCAAGTTAGTCTCGTAAAGCTTGACGGCACTAATTTCCTTGCTTAGTCAAGGTCTTGTCTCTTGTTTATTAAAGCTAGAGGACAACAGGGATACCTTACTGGAACTAAAACCCAACCTAAAATACCAGTTCAACCTTTGATAAATGGGATTCTGAAAATTATCTTGTCATGTCTTGGCTAATTAATTCCATGCAACCTCAGATTTCTAGTGGGTATTTGATGTTGGATACTGTAGAAAAAATTTGGAAGATTGTTTCCTAAACTTATTCTTAACATGGGAACGAAGCACAAGTTTATGAAATTCGAAACAAAGTTCAAGGAACAAAGCAAGGTGAGATGACCATTAATCAATATTATTCTGAATTGAATAGTTTGTGGCAAAAACTTGATTACTATGAAGATTATCATCCCAAATATGAAGCTAATGTGGTAGGATATTAGAGGAAAGTTGAGAAGGGATGCATATATGATTTTCTTATAAGTTTGAATACTGAACATGATCCGATAAGGATACAAATCTAGGAAAAAGACCCTATGCCTTCATTGCAGCAGACATATTCCTATGTTCAACAGGAAGAAGCCGCAGAGTTGTCATGCTCACTACTGCTTTTGTTGAGAAATCCGGACTTCATTTTTCTCAACCTTCACAAAATACCCAGATTTCTCAAATAAATACCAGTTAGTATGTGATTATTGTGGAAAGCAAAGACATACTAAAGAATCATGTTGGAAATTGCATGGACGACCAACTAGGTGTCGTGGTGGTAAAAGGATGGGTTCCTCTATACCTGTTGCACACCAAGCTGAAATAGTAGCAGTACCTGAAGCATCGTCTGTTGGGAGTTTCTCTACTGAGGAGGTACGATCGCTAAACCATCTTTTGTCAAAGTTTGAGTCTACATCCACCTCTACTACTTCTTCCAATTTTGTGCAATCAGGTATGGCCCTTCTTGCTACTTCTATTGACGATGATTCATTGGTTATAGATTCAGGAGCAAATAAACATATGATAGGCTCTTTTAATAAATTCATAACCTATGCATCTTGTTTTGGCAAAGAAACTGTTCACAGTGCAGATGGTTCTTTTGCATCTATTGCTAGCACAAATTCTGTTAAGTGCACACCCACCATTGATTTAACTTATGTCCTTCACATACCCAGTTTTTCTGTAAATCTTTTATCTGTTAGTGCTATTACAAAAGCCCTAAATTGCAAAGTTGAATTTTTTTTTCCTACTCATTGTGTTTTGTAGGATCTGAGAATAGGTAAAACGATCGGCTTTGGTAGATTGCATGATGGCTTATATCTCTTGAAAAAGAGTTGCAGTTCTTTGGCTCCCCATATTCCTCGAGCCCTATTAGGAAATCATAATAATCCTAGTCAAGAAATAATTATGTGGCATAGGCGATTAGGGCATCTCTCTTTTCTAGTCCTAAGGAGGTTATATCCTAGTCTTTTTAAGCATTGTCAGTTAGAATCTTTAGTTTGTGATGCTTGTGAACTTGCTAAACATACAAGAAGTTCTTATATTTCCCATAATAATTAAAGTTTGGTTCCTTTCGTGACAATTCATTCTGATATATGGGGTCCTACTTCTACTGTTTCATTATCCGATTATAAATGGTTTGTTACCTTTATTGATTCTCGTACTAGATTAACTTGGGTTTATTTGCTAAAGGCCAAAGATGAAGTGTTTTGTTGCTTTAAGTCTTTTCATAACATGATTAGTAGACAATTTGATGCAAAGGTTAAAATTTTGAGAACTGATAATGGAACTGAGTATGTGAATAGCATGTTTCAAGCTTACTTAGACTCTAATGGAATCATACATCGAACTACCTAAGTAAATACTAGTGCTCAAAATGGGGTGTCTGAAAGAAAAAATAAGCATTTGCTTGAGGTAGCTAGATCACTTTTATTCACCATGAATGTTCCTAAGTCTTATTGGGGAGATACGGTGCTCTCTGTAGCTTATCTTATTAATAGTATGCCTCTTAGAACACTCAATTTCAAAAGTCCTATAGCTGCTTTACAGGGTAGTACCTCATACATTGTTCCTCCAAAAGTGTTTGGTTGTGCTTGTTTTATTCATCATAGGCATAGAGGTAAGTTGGAACCTAGAGCTTTGAAATGTGTATTAGTTGGTTACTCTGCTACTCAAATAGGGTATAAGTATTATCATCCCCCTTCTCGCAAATGCTTTGTGAGTATTGATGTGACCTTTAGAGAGTCTGAGCCTTATTTCTCCCAAACTCCTCTTCAGGGGGAGATTAGGTTAGAAGAGGAGTCTCCTTTAGCTCTTATGTCCATGTTTATTCCTAAATAATTTGTGAATATAAACACTAGTGATGAGCGAGAACCTAAAAAGGGTAGACTTGATAGGCCAGATTTAAAAAGGTATAGTCGAAGAGAGAAGGAGAAGGTTAATGCCATCACGCATGATACACCTGGTCAATCATCATCTCTGCAATCAGCTCCTAAAAATCCATGTGGTGAGTTCTCTATAACTCCCAGGTCTAATTCTAATTCAATTCCTTCTATTAATATTTCTGACTCTGACCCTGTGTTGATGATGTTGACCTTCCTATTGCTCTTAGAAAAGGGGTTAGAACTTGAACCAAACATCCTATATCCCACTTTGTTTCTTATGAATCTTTATCACATTCCTATAGAGCCTTTGTGTTGTCTATTTCTTCTGTTTCTATTCCACAGAATTGGCAAGAAGCATATCAAGATCCAAAATGGAAAGTAACAGTGGTGGAGGAGATGAAAGCTTTAGTAAAGAACGAAACTTGGGAACTTGTTACCCCTTCATTACGGAAAAAACCAGTGGGATGCAAATGGGTATTTATAGTAAAACAAAGGATAAATGGCACAATTGAAAGGTACAAAGCCAAATTAGTGGCAAAGGGATTTACTCAGACCTATGGAGTGGACTATCAGGAGACTTTTTGTAACACCCTCTGCCCAGTCCCGTGAGACCCGATGACGGATGCCACATTCGGTGCCGGAGACACCGTCTTAACTTAACGTACAAATCATAAAATTAGATTATGAATAGAAGTAATTGAATATTCACAAGTTTAGCGAGTAATATGTTTCTTTTTTATAGATAATCATTTCATTTCGTTTTCATCTCTTTTTTTTTTTTTTTTGAAAAATAGATTGGGAAAAATCCTACAGAAATACTGTAAGAATTTCCCTTTAAAAACTGAGCTCGCCAAACATGTAAATACAAAATACTCCCAATTAAACTCCAAACTCCCAACATCTCCAAATAATCATCATAACATAACAACACTTCTATATTTTCATAACTATATACATCCTCAATAGCATTTTAATATTCATCAATTAATTGCATTCAGTATATATATCAAGTCTTAATAAACTAATCATACCAACTCTCTTGAAATATTTTATATTCAATCATTTAATGAATCTTATTCTTATCTCTGAATATATACACCAACATAATTGCTAATTACATGCTTAAGTTATAATTCAAATAACACAATCTCCGAAAATATAATACTTATACATGTCATAATTCTTAATGACATAAATCTCAATCTACTACTATCACAATAGTCACTTCTGCTCTGATGCTACTCTTCTAGTCTTCAAGCAGCAATCACAGTCTTTAACTTGCGCGTGATAAAAATCAACGCGCTGAGTATAAAACTCAGTGGTGCTCATAACTCACATACTTACTAAAATTGCGATGACAACTTACTTAAAACACAAATTACATAAAATCATTAAATTTCAACATACATTTACATTTATAGCAAAAGAATTACCAAATAAACTATTAATTAATAACATAAAGAATTTAATTCTTTCAACTCATAAATTCATTACTTGCACATTTCTTATACCAATACATCTACTATTTATTTTTACAACCATGTACTGGAATATCATGCTTTGAAAATTCATTTGATAACATAATCATTAATTTCCACAGTAAGTTTACTAAAATAATATGATCTCGTTCGTTTTATGGCAAAAATAATATTTCATTCTTAGTTAAGGCTCGTACTAATACAGAATGAACATAAGCAGATTTGATCGTGGCCTATATTAGCGCCACCCCCATCACACAATCGTGGCCTATGAAAGCGCCACCCCCATCACACAAATAAGCACGTCCGCCTATTTATAAGGGCTGATAACCCTAGCATATGATCATAGCTTCATATAACCAAATCAATCTCATCATACCACATTTCAATCATGCATAGTAGAGCCCAAATCAAAATCATTCTTAATTCATAATACTTCTCATAAAACTTGTCTTATTCTTTTGTCTTCTTAAATTCATAATGTAAGCTTACTTTAGAACATAAGTAACTCATGAAAATTTCTTACTTAAACATAAGTACTTAACATAGAAAATTTCTTATCATATGAAATCATACATGTAAGCTTACTTTTAAACTTAAGTGACTCATGAAAACTTCATACTTAAACATAATTACTTAATATAGGAAATTTCTCATAAATTCCTTTTCTTTTAAAACTTTCTTAAAGTCATAATGAAATTTATCATAAGAAACTTCTTATCATATAAAATCATACTTTCCTTATTCAAAATTCAAAGCACATACACCTTAAATACCTATTTTTTTTAAAACTCTAAACATATGAAAATTATCAAAATAATCATACTTATGTCATATATATATAGATAGCATACCATACAAAAATAATAATTAAGTAAGCCTTACCACCCTAGAGTGGTTTGGCCTCTTAATGAAAACCAAGGGGAGGAATTTCCTTCTCCAACCAAGCATACTAACATAACTCTTATGCACCAAGGTATCCATTTCTATCCTCATCATGCATTATCTAAACTAATTCCACACTTTATCCTAAAATTTCCAACAATTTTGCCCATTTATATCCATTTAAACATATCTACAATAACACTTTTCAAACTTATATCCTATTTTGGTCAAATCAATCCTCAAACATACAAATAATCAAGAGAACCTCATCACACATGATTCATTCATACATACATTTATCCAAATAAACCTATGATTCAAGGCATAGGAAATTTTGAGCATTAAAATAACCTTGACCTTTTCTGTGTTTTTAAGACATAACTTGAGTTATAGGTCTCCAAATTGAACGAAATTAGATTCATTAGAAAGGTAAGATAAAATGCTACAATGGTTATGAAGGGATCTTAGCCCAGATCAATGTGTAAGATGGTAAACAGAAGCTAGGAACACAGACCAATAGTCTAGACCCGATTCAGCAGAACTAAGTCCAATATTTATTAAATTCCTACTTAACCAAACACTCAAATTAAACCAATCCAAAACCAGGGAACAGGGCAACAACTCTCATGAAGAACTCAGAACATAATCTTTCCTTTATAGTGGTCAAAATGGGCACTCAATTCAAAGATGCATGTGGTCAGGCATAACAGAGTCCATTTGGGTTTTTCAGCCATAAGTTGAGCTATGTATCTCCAAATTGGACACAAGAGGATGGGTTGGAAAGCTAAGAAGTAGACCTAAAACTTTCATGAAGAACTCAGACACAAATGGAAAATAGAAATGGTCGAAAACTAGTCCTTAATCTTACCCAATAACACTTTTTCCCAAATTCAGCTTACTTTAACAATGAAAAGAACATGAAAGACAAAGATACAAGGTAGAGATTTCTACCACATACTAAATACTCATCAAACATCATCCTAAGAGCATAAACCAACAAAGAATAACAAGAAAACTTAAGGCCTTATTCATTAATAGATTTTGCCACTCTTGGAAGATGAAGAAGAAAATGTTTTCCTCATCAATTCAACATATAGGCATGCTTAGAAATCTCCCAAGAACACATTTATACCACCAAAGTTCAATAATCAAATCATTTCATATGAAATTCCAAATTTTCACAAAATAGTATACACTTCACAAAATCAAAAATTTTAACAAAGGAATTGTGTTTATGAACACTAACCTTAAAAACAAGCTCTAACAAGCTTAACTAAAACTCTTTAAGCCTTAGCTTGCCCTTCTCTTTGGTATAAGATTCTCCACCCTTTGACCCAAGTAGGAAAATCTCCAAATTTCTTGAAATTAGTCACCAAAAATCACTTCTCTAGCTTCACTCTCAAAGATTAATTACTTAACTCAAGTTAGATGAGGTGAATTTGGTGGATTTAGCAAGTAGAAGTTGAAGAAAAACAAGGAGAAGAAGGAGAGGAAATTGGCGTTGAAGAGAAGAAGAAGAAGAGAAAAAGTGGTTGCTCAATTATTGGAGTTGATCTTTATAAAGCAACTAAGGGTGTTTTGGTCTTTTTCCACAATTGGATGGCTAAGATTAAGTCAAAATTAATCTCATCTAAAGGCTAAAAATATTCTCCAATTCAATTCCTTCAAAATATTATTTATCTCCACAAATTTCTCAAATTACTCCATAAAAATAATTCCTCAAATTTCCTTAATTAATAAAGCATCATAATTCACTATTCACTAATTATCTAAATTCTCCAAAAAATATTCATTACTTACTTTCTACCCATAAAAATCATGCATACATACTCCAAAAATATTAAAGAAAATATAAAACATATATAGTAATTTTTCCGGACCAAAATAATACCGACTTCCGGACCGGTAGTACTATTCACAGACCGGTAAATCACTATCCATTCATAGTTACTTATACTCAATATCTTCCTCGGATCTACATAAAATGTTATCCCCCTCTCTGTAACACCATTCATGACCCGATAAAATAATATCATTTTATGATTCGAAAATTTTGGGGCGTTACACTTTTGCTTCGGTTACAAAGATGAACACCATCGAAGTCCTATTGTGCTGTGCAGCCAACCTGGACTGAAGCATGCAACAATTTGACTTGAAAAATGCTTTTTTGCATGGTGATCTAGAAGAAGTATACATGGATATTCCTATAGGCTTTGATACTGAGAAAACCAAAGGTAAGATTTGTAGATTGAAGAAAGCATTATATGGGCTGAAATAATCACCTAGAGCATGGTTCAACAGATTCAGTAAGGCCATGATTTCCTTCAGTTATTCTCAAAGAAATGCTGATCATACCTTGTTTATCAGACACAGTTATGGTAAGATCACTTTACTAGTTGTCTATGTTGATGATATGGTCGTGACTGGAGATGATGAAGAGGAGATTGTTCGCTTAAAGAAGTTGTTGGGTTTGAGATTAAGGACTTAGGGGGTCTGAGATACTTTTTGGGTATAGAAGTTGCTAGATCGGATAAAGGGATCTTTCTCTCTCGAAGGAAATATATCCTGGATCTCCTAAAAGCAACTGGCATGTTGGGTTATAAACCAGCTGATTCTCCCATTGAAGTTAATCACAAATTGCAAGCAGGAATGGGAGAACCGGTTGACTTGGGTCAATATCAGAGATTGATAGGCTGATTGATTTATCTCTTACATACTAGGCCTGATATAGCATATGTTGTAAGTCTAGTTAGTCAATATATGCATGATACACGTAGTTCTCATCTTGAAGCTTTCTTTTGCATTTTAAGATATTTAAAGTTTGCATCTGTAAGAGGTCTACTTTTCTCTAAGCATGGTCACCTAAAAATTGAAGCATTTTCTTATGCTAATTGGGCTGGATCTCCAGATGATAAGAGGTCAACTTCTGGTTATTGTACCTTTGTTGGAAGAAACTTAGTTACTTAGAGAAGTAAAAAGCAGATTGTAGTGGCCCATTCGAGTGCAGAAGCGGAATATAGAACTATGGCTCAGGGGGTCTGTGAACTGTTATGGCTAACGAAAATAATGGAAGAACTACGAATGTCGAAAGGAGAAGATTCGAACTTGTTTTGTGATGACAAGGCTGCCATTAGTTTTGCTCAAAATCTAGTTCAGCATGATCGGACAAAGCACATAGAGATTGATAGAGATTTTATAAAAGAGAAAATCATCCAAGGTGTTTTGAAGCTTACTCATGTGACTTCGAATAATCAGACTGCAGATGTTCTTACTAAAAGGCTTAATAGCAAACAGTTCCATAATTTGGTTTGCAAGTTGGGTATAAGCAAATATCTATGCACCAACTTGAGGGGGAGTGCTGACTTGTGGATAAACTATTTAGAAGTTTACATCTCCTAACTAGAATCAGATTTGGTTTCCTATTCAAACTTTTATTCTTGTGTATCTTGTGTATAAAAGGGTGTATTGATGTCATTAAATCTACTGAAAATGGAGAAATAATTTTTATGCTCTAAGATTTCAAGTCAATGCTACCCCCACTCTAGAGCTATCTAAGCTAATTGATGGAGAATTTGTCATTACACCTGAAAAAGTGCTCAACACTCACACCATTTCAGTAAGAGACTCTTATGTTCAGCAACTATTGATTAAGTGGGTGAACCTATCTGCTTTAAATGCTACTTGGGAAGACAGCTCTTTCATTAAACAGCAATTTCCCTAGTTTTTCCATTCTTGTGGACAAGAATGCAGTCAAGGAGGGGGTATTGTTACATATAAGAGAAAGGGTAGAAATATACTTATGAATTAATACAGCTAAGAAACAAAATTAGTTAGAATATTCCTATAGTACTAGACACAGCTGATGTGATATCTATTGTCCTTTATATTCTGCTATAGTCCTTTATTCTCTTTTTTTTTTCCCTCTTTATTCTCTTTTTTTTTTTTTCCCTATATGTATACGTCTCGTTAGAGGCAAGAGCATCCAATTCACTAATACAATCAATTCCTCTCTCTCTCTCTCTCTCCTTTTCTTCTCCAATTCTGCTTTATCTTTCTATTCTCAGACCTGCTGCATCTCTACCTATATATATATATATATATATGTGTGTGTGTGTGTGTGTGTATCTATATAAAAAATATATTTTTTAATATCCATCTTGAGGAATGAAAAGATAAATTGATATATAATTAATATATATCTCACCCTCATTTTGTATATTACATAGATTTTACTTTAATTTAATAGCATCATCTAAATGGGATGTAATTAATAGATATTATCTTGATAAAGACATTATCCAAAAATAATTATCCGAAAATATAAAACAACTGATCTCCTTATAATTGTGCACTGCTCTCCTTACACATAAATTTCTCTGCTTATATATATATATATATATATATATATATATATATATATATATATATATATATATATATAGGTATAGAAGATTACCATATAAAAATAATGTCCCTCTTTTCTCAAATATATTTCATTTTAATTTTAGTTTTGGTTATTTAACAAAATTTATTAAATTTTTTGTTTGTTAAAAGCAGGGAATTCTTTGGATTTGTTAATTTATTAAAAGATTTTACCTATATATAAACATTTTTATAATATTTGATGTTATTATTATTATTATTATTATTATTATTATTATTATTATTATTATTATTATTAATGGATTATATTAAAAAAAAGAATGTCAGAGTTATTATTGTTATTATTATATTTAATAACTCATTTAAACAATAATATTATTATATTTTGCAATTTACCCCCGCCCCAAAGCTGACAGGCTACAAGTAAAGTTTCACAGTTGCCATCAATTAGTTTGTCTATATCATGTAAATGCGAATTAGTTTTAGACTAAGAAAATCACGATTTTATTTTTATATTTTATCAAACTTAATTAATAGTTTTAGAAATACATTATTTTATCCCTAATTTTTTTTTTTTTTTTTTTTTTTTTTTTTTGAAAGAGATTTTATCCCTAATTTTCGATTCCATTAAACTTCCGTTAAATATCCTACAAAAAGACAAAATTATCTTCATCTTCTGCCTCTCAATTCTCTTCCTCTTCCTCTTCCTCTTCCGTCTCAATCTTTTAACCCAGAGAAAAAAAAAATTTCCAAATTTTGCAGGGCCAAGATCTCCAATCCCAACTCCTACTGCAATCCATAAAATCCAATCCCAAATCCTACTACAACCCATACGATTTTATCCCTCAAGAAGCATTCACACTCGCAAGTGGAAAACAGGAGAGTAAAAACGAAGAGAGGAACAAAAATCCATCCCCATTGTTACTCCAACCCATACGATTTCTACAAACTTGAACTGCTATTGAAAAGGAAAGCATGGCGTTTCTCAGTCTCCCTTCGTCTCTTACAGTTAAAGCCACCTTGCGTCTTGTATTAACTGCACCCATCATGACCTCGTCTTCTCAGTTTCGGCCAACCAATTTAATCTGAAATTCAACGAAATTAGCAACTAGGTCGTTGATTTTCGATCCAAAACTTTGAATTTAATGCTCTCTGGAGCTCTCACACTCGGCCTCTCTCTTTCAGGCAAATATGGTTTTGGCTTTTGATTAATGCCTTACAGATTTCCAATTGTATGGTTACCGTTAAAATAATGTCATTTTAGTTTTGCGGCAGATTCACATTCACAAAACAATTGTGGGAGAGGGAGTTGAGACGTAGAAGATGAGGATAATCTCGTCTTTTAATAGGAAAATTAACAGAAAAATCTTAGAAATTAGACAGGAGGGATACAAGAGTTTAAAGGAGACAAAACATAAGAAAATTTTAGTGTAATATTCAAAATAAATTCACTTTAAAAGTGTTCTTTTCTACATCAGTTCATACAAGAATGTCAAATACACCCTTACAAATGTCAGTCTCCTCCTTTACGTTTTCTATAATTCTCTCTTCCCATTTTGCACTTTAAGCTGGTGAAAATATCAGAGTAAATTATGTCCAAAATTTGCACAGTAAGCTTTCGACCTCCTTCAAAAAGCATTCATTAGCTTCAAAATCAACAGCGTTGGTCTACATTCAACGTTCTCTGAAGTTCCCCAGTGAGATCATCGAGATCAATGATTTCTTGCTGAGTTGTTTTTTCCATCTTTATCTTTTCAAGCTCCAAGTTCAGTGTTGAAATCTGCTTTTGCAATTTTGCCCCACCGTCTGGTAATCTTGAAACAGTAACCTGTCAATAGTTTTCAGTAGCAAAAGTGAGAAACTTGGAACAGTTGAATAAAAGGGTTAAACAGTTATAAATCATACCTTATTCCCCAGTATTTGTGCCAGCCGATTGATCTGCTCTTTGATTTGAGATTCAGACAGTTTACCAACACTATCAGGAGAAGCGTTTTTCTTATTTAGTTTTACATCCTTTGGATTGAAAGCATGCAAGGCCCTATCAACAAATAATAGTCAGCAATTACTGCACCGTAAAACTTTAAAAGTATGTATGTAGAGGTCAGATCCATATCCATACCCATCAATATTCTGCTCAAGTGAATGATTTGATGAATTTCCAACAAATCTCGTCCCTTTTTGCCTGAATACAGAATGCAAGTCCCAAGAAAACACATTGTAAGGTTACATCTCCCTAGCGTATAAGATGTTCGCTTGCACAGCAATAAATAAAAATATGAGCACCTTTGATTGACATGCACTGTTTACGATTGATGAAAACAAGCACTTCACTGTTTATTGTATGTTATTTTGTTAGACATACACTCATAGATGCTTTTTGTGTACAGATTGCCCAACTTATTATTTTGTGGTTTCAAATCCGAGCAGTAAAATCATGCAAATGGAGAAGACTTTTAATTTATGAAAATATCTATTGATCCAACAGTTTGAATATATGTAGAAAGCATAACATGGAAGCAAGAAACAGAAAAATATGCAACCACAAAGCTATAGTTAATATTCTAATCTACCCAATTGTTTCACCTAAAAGAACGAAGGAACACTAGGAATTTACCTTATCTCTTCCTCTTCTACATTTTCAACTTGTACAGGTGCTGTCTTGGAGAAGAGTAAACTGTGGTGACTAACTCCTGCTATACCTTTAGTTTCCAAGAACTTTACATGGGCTTCCAATGATTCATCCCTACAAAAAAAATAAAATAAAACAATAGCAGCATTACATATGACAATTTCTATTTATGACAGTCATTGCAAACACATGCACACAATGCAAATATAAAAAAGGAAAACAAAGATTAATTAAACTTCATAAAAGTCTTTCCAAAGCATATGCATGATGAGAATTAACATTAAAGGAGAACAATGATAATGGAAGGTCTAAATTATACAGCAATAAATTAACATTAAAAAGTATTGCCTACACTGCACCCAATTTAAGCAAATAGTTGCTTGTTATAGCCAAAATCTGATATACAGTTTAAATTCATGCCACAAAAGCAAAGCAAACGTAGGTAAGTGCATGCAATATTTGGTTCTGATCGACTCCATACATGTTATACTGCCAGTCATGCTCTTCATGTAATTGCTGTTGCGTAAGGGAAATATCAAACCCCTGCTTTGGGAGGCTGAATAGCTCCCGTAAATCCTGAAAGAATCACTTGAGCATTAACAAAGAAAATATTTGAAAAATGGTGCCTTAAATTTAATCTAATTAAAAAATAAATTAGGCAGGCATGTACCTGCTGGCTGAAGTACCGGATCTGTTCCTTGTGTTCAGTTGCAGTTTTAAATAATCCCCCTTTGAATATCTGAACCAAAGGTTTGAGTCCAAATGATATCACTATACTTACATCTCATCTTTATTTATGTTCAATTGAACCCACATATAACCAGATATTAAAAATTGAAGGAGATATTTCAGTTACTCCAAACACCAAAACATCATGGAGATATATGCATTTAAAGAAATATTTTATGCAATTCATAAGCAGAAGAATCAATAACTCAAAGATTATCACTTGTTATATGTGCATGTTCAACTTCCACAGTGTCAACAAATAAATTGCAACTGGAACAAAAACTTCTCCATATCCATAAAATGGCTATATTTAATAAAATGTTCAGAAACATTGCTTTTCAGCCACCTGCAGGAATGTACTGAATAATGGCCAATCGGCAGTATCAACAACTGATGATGTGAATTTGTATGCATGATAATACTAATCACAACAATAAGTGTAGATAAAATGGCTACATTTAATAAAATGTTCAGAAACATTGCTTTTCAGCCACCTGCAGGAATGTACTGAATCATGGCCAATTGGCAGTATCAACAACTCACCATGTGAATTTGTATGCATGATAATACTAATCACAACAATAAGTGAAAGATGAGAGACTAATCCTTCACCTGCTTTCTGTATATCTTTTCTTCAACTGTTCCGCATGTCATCAATCTATACACGAGGACATCCTTCTTTTGGCCAATTCGATATGCACGATCAACACTTTGGTTATCAGTGCTGCAAACATGGGTAAATCAGTACAAATAAAAGTTACAGCAGTCAAATTCTTAACAAAGAAAATCAGGTAAAAAAGAAAATATTTCATCAGCCTTATAATTTGTGCATTACTCTGGAACTTGTTAGACTGCTGTAATTAGGCTGCGGTTTTGTGCAATAATTAGGGGATTAATGCGCTGTAATTAAGGGATCCATATGCTGTAATTATGGAATTAATTACTCCATCTAGAATTCTTTGTAGTATATATACCCAATAGATTTGAGGGAATAATCAAGCTAAAGCTTATCAAGCTCCCTCTCCGCTAAATCGCTTTTTCTCCCTTCCTTTCTTACAGAACTAGACTAAACAGAGAAGAAAGAGCAACCAAGGCAGTGTTTGGATTTGAATTTTCAGATAAATTCCTTTAAAGAAATTTAAATCACACACTTCTTTATTAGAGTTCAGTAAATTCATGCATGGGAATGACAACTTGAGTGAAATTTGAAATAACCACAAAGGACATGTAATCTTGAATGCGCCTCTTCAATATGGCAGGGCAAAAAGACCTCCTAAGTCCAAATCTTTCTTGGTACTAGCATTTCAAATTATCTATTAAAACACAAGATGTAAAATACTCGAAATCCGCACAAAAAACAAGGAGTCTACCCTGCTAGATTATGGCGATCTGTAAGTATACCCCATAATTTGATTTGAGGATTTCCAGAATGTTTTCATGATTTCACTGAAATGGAAACTAAATCCTTTATAAAGAATAAAATGGAAACTTTCCAAAGAGCATAAACTTATTTATCAAGTTTCTAACTAATAGAATGGTAAAGGTGGAATAATAGTGCTGAATAGGTTCCCTCTAAGACAAGCCAGATTCATGTTTAGGTTACTTTATGCATATGGATAGGAATATATTGCACAAATTAGTTATCTATGGAACTTGGCCTATCATGAAAATTAAGTTAAGGCAGTTCAGTCCATGATTTATAAAAAACTATCACACAATTAAAATATTCACTTAAATTTCACAGGCCAAAGATACATCCTGCGCAATATTGATCGCGCAGAAAGATCAGTTCAGGACCATTGCAAATAAGCCAATACTAGGTTATATATCCAGTAATCTTTTCATCAATATTTACTGAACTTGAAAGAAAGAAAAAACTTTAGTAAGCACCTTGGATTCCATGCAGGATCAACCACAATGACCCGATCTGCTTTTGTAAGTGTAAGGCCAAGACCACCAACTTGGGATGTTAGGAGGAATATAGGAGCCCCGACACCTTCTTGGAAATCCTGAAAGGAAAAGAAAATTGAAGATTTTAGAGAGAGTTAAATAAATCAGAAGCAGATAAACTTTTTTTTTTTCGTTTCAGGATACTTAACATTAACAATCTTCACTCTATCACTAGCTTTAGTGGTGCCATCAATGCGTAAAAACCTGTAATTGTTAGACACTAGGGATTCCTGTAAGAACCGAAGATGAGTCACAAACGCCTTCTAGAAAAACCTAACATAGCAAAAATAATTCCAAGTGAAAAAGATACAAAATGCTTACTAGTACAACAAAATTTATAAGCGTTAAAAATCAAAAGCACATAAACGTTCTGAATAGATACACCCATATGTTTTCCCAACTCTTTGACTATCAATATCTATATAACAAAAAGGAAAACAAAGAAATTATTCCTCTCAAACATGCTAATAGAGGAATTAATCAAATGATACCACATTTCAATACACATATATCCAATTACCCAAGTTGGACATAGTACATCTACAATCTCAAAGATATGAATGATACTTAATCTCTAATGCCAAACAAACTTCAGGTTCAACTTCAAATGGATGATGCAGATGTCGAAATGTGAAGTATATTTGGGTGGTCACACTACAGGCACCATATTGCTTTTGGAACTTTCTCTATCCTTATGCTAAACAAAGACCTAATCCCGTCCAAAAAGTTGTTGCAATTTCTATTAGTACTTGTTCCAATTTTGTCCCACAATTTTGATAGAGGATCATGCATTTCCCTTTCTTTTCAAAACAGAATGTCAGGTTCTTCAAAAGATGCTGATTCTTGCCAACTAAGATTGATTGGGATGGTATTCTGTAATTCAGTAGCAAGGTGGGATGAGTTCCACGTACCAGGATTGGGGACGGTATTCCCATTTGAGGAAGAGATGCACAACTACTAACATATATATGTCAAGATATTGATCTCAATACAAGGAAAAATAAAATTGTTGTCCAACAGAATAGGAGAAAAATGTATTTAAAGTCCGCACTCGTTCAGTGTGTATTAGTAAGCAATCCATGCATTAGGGCATAGTTGACTTTTCTATTGATCCCGTGTAGATTATATAAATATACTTTCATATTCAAATCCCTATGAATCAAGCATGAAAAGCAAACCACATCAATCAATCAAGATTCGAATTGAAATATCAAATTTATTGATTCAATCTATTAAAAGACAGAATTCAGGACATATATTTGCATGTATATGCAGGACAGAAATGCATAGATTATAGAGGGGCAAAACAGGTAAAAGAAGTCATCAAGTTTAGAGCGGGGAAGGGAACACCGAAACTAACATCCATTGTCGATACTCACACATGGGTGGAGCCTAATCAAATTAAGGATAAAAAAGAAATGAGCACAAACACATCAAATGAACAGGCAGATAGAGTGAAGTATAGACAGAGAAAAAGAGAGGGCTGTCTCTCTAAAGGAAAAGGAATTATACAAGTTGGTTAGATTTTCTTTGCTATTGATTCCAATCAAAAAAAATTTTCAATATCATCCTGAGAGTTCATTCTTCAAATTTTTTTCGAACAAATATAGCATAGTTATCATAAATGCTGACTTTTAGAAGCATGTTGGAAATATGAGAAAAAGGAAGAGTCTGGGGCACATTTGTAGAGAACAATTCCCATAAGATGTTCAATTGGAATTTTCTAGGGCTTCTCATGCATGAATGCCATGTATCTTTAGCGGACCATGATTTTATTGCGCATACATATCTACAGGAAAGGGAAATTAGAGTACATAATGCATTTGGAATAATTCATCCCGCACTCATGCACCAGTTATAGAGTTAGTTTATTAAACTAGATGAATTTTTCTCTCTTATTCCACTTCTTTCCTTGATCATTTAAACTTTCACCTACAAGGTCCCATTCCCTCCATGGGCAATCCTGAAACATTTCCTGACTGCTTTCCAACAGAAAAAGGTTCAACTTGTTTGTCAACTAAGGAAAGAATATTGGCAGACTTGAATGTTCTTTTAGAATGAAAACAAATTGAATAAAAGAATCAATGACAACTGGCAAAGGCGTATTGCTCAATGAAAGTAACAGACCTGAAGTTTCCAATGCAGTCTACTTCCCATCTTCTTTTAAAATTAAAAAAAAAAAAAAAATATATATATATATATATATATATATATATATATATATATATATATATAAGGAATAGAAAAGGAATTTTATTAACAGAATTAACAAGTAAGCAATTAACCAAGGACAGGCCCAGGCAGTAGCACAAAGTTCACAAAGGTTGCTTGAAGAAATACTGAATGGTTGATTTGCGATAGATTATGATATGGTGTTAATCCTATAGTAGGAAAGGTACCATGATAATGATATTTGCTAATCAAATTCAATGATGCAAGGAACCATAGTGATTTATGTTAAACCTTCATAACTACAACTATAAAGAACCTAAAATTGGGTAACAAAATGTTATATTGCAGTCAAGACAACACACCGGAAAATCATAATTTTAAACAAACCTGGATAAGATTAAGCATCTTGCGAGTTTGCGAGAAGATAAGAACATTATGCCCCTTTGGAATTAAATCATCCTGTGAAAAGCAACACATGCATTTAAAAAACGCTATTAAATACCATAAACAGAGCATGAACATACTTCAAATTATCTAAAGCATCTTCAGGCATTTCTAACCAATAGTGACAGTATAAAAGATATCTTGCATGAGATGTTGTCATGCTTCTCTTGAAAGTCAGTTCTCTCAGCTTCATCAGCAACGTGCATTGCCAATCTTTCTGCTAGATCAGCATCTTCTGGACTTAGCATTGAATCCATTCCTTCAAGCACATCCTCAGCAGCTCTTTTTGTCAAGAGAAGTGGGTGGTCACATATTTTCTTCAGAATCTGCAGCAAGTCAAATGGTTATTCATCAGACATAGCATGCTTGAAGATTTCATTCTTTTTTAGTCATTCTTGATGAAACAATCAATAAGCACTATATACTTTCCAATCTACACTATTGTCTATCTCAAACAAATGGAAGACAAAATATAATATAAAGATTTTCTGGCATTAGTTCTACTGGTTCACCCATTCGTTTTTGCAAGTTCTGAATGAACATAGCTTACCACTAATGTTGATAGTAATGTTACATTATGAATCCCTAGAAACTCTCAACCACAACATGAACAAATAGAATTTACATGTCCAGCTAATCATACTGACAAAAAGCAGTTCGCGAAAACTTGAAGTTTTAGGAGATCAGGGATAGGACAGATCTGAATCCCTTATAAAATAAAGGAAAAATTAAGCAAATGATAAGTTACTAGCATCATACTAACACAATCTAGGACTCACTCCTATCATGAAAGAATCACAATTTCTAGGGCTAGCATTAAATCACACACTCAAAAGGTAAAAGTATAATCTTCTGTTAACTTAAATAAACTCAAAGGAGATACCATTATCCTAAACCAACAAGGATTCTAAATCGACATAAAATAAATAAAATATTCCTTATTAATCCAGTAACATTGAAATTCAGAACTACCTTCCCTTCAACTTAAAGTTCTTGTTTAGCAACCGTTCATTGAAATAGACACATAAATAATTCTAAAAGGATTACAAATATATGAATAAATCTTAATAAAATCTAGACCATAATTCTAAAATTCTCAATTACTTGAATTTTGAATTTCCTTGATTTCCTTTTCCTCATCATACAACTACAATTGGAATGCAGGAAAGAGAACAATTAACTGCAACAAGTTCAATCATAATTCTATGAGAAGCAATGGAACTACTCCATGTCTTCAAGAGCATTTAGAGGTTGAGAACCATTTTACAAGTGAAACACATTCTAACAATATTCAGTTACTACAAGATCAAACATCTACATCCAATTCTTCAAACAAGTAGTGTGCGCTCATTGCCTTCACTCGGAAAATAAAAGAGTAATAATCAATTATGTAGAACCAATTATGAATTTCATAGTGCAAATAACTTTCCGTTTGTAAACTAATCAGAGGTCAAGATTCAATATAAGAGATGTATGAAAGAGGGGTAATGTGCTTAAAACTTGAGTTCAAAAATCTAAAAACAAGACATTCGAAAAGCATTTTTAGCAAACAATTCAAACCTCATACCAAGAATTTAACAAAAAAAATCACTTGAATTTGTCTAAGTTGTTATCTCATCCCATTAGTTAACAAAATTTACTGATAATCTTTTAGAAACTCATATGACATATATAAATTCTTCATTAGAAGCTTAAATTGCTGCACAGAAATTTCATCCTTCCTTTTAATTTCAACCAAAACAATTGGATTTTTAATTGGCATATGACTGCCCACCAACTACTTTATAGAAAAAGGCCTCCAATATATTTATAAAAACAACAAATTTATGCATATAATATGAATTGTACGTATGTAAACATACACTTATGCATTCACTTACGTAAATGAATAAATGAAACAAAAAGTGTAAAAAGAATACAGCACCGTCAATGCAGCAAGTGGTGAGCCATCAAAAGCTGATAAAACCAGCTCACTCTTCAAAAAGGCTTCATAAAGTTGTCGCTGCACCAAGTAAGGGAACCCATTACATGAATAATCAAAAATACTCCATGAGAATAAAATGGAAATGAATTTTAATAGACACCAGATAAACAAGCCGAACCTGACAAGTAGTAAGCCTTAGCCACACTATCATCTCGTTTTTTTTGGAAAGTGTGGCAGTTGTAGAATCATTTTCCTTAAATACTTCATTCTTCAAGCGACGCAAAAAGTAAGGTTGAATACGCTCTCTTAGCTCCTATGAAATAGATAACACAACTATGAGTTAATTTGGTTGCACTTGCAAAATTTACTCAACCATTAATGACAAGCAATACCAAACAAGTTGCAAGCTGAAAAATTGTAAGCTACAAAGATATGAATCCAACTATTGGACATCTTGTTACAAGCCTAAAGATCAAGAATCTTAAATTGCAACTTCACCCAATTTTACAAATTTACCATTAACCCTTTTTGGATGGCAAGTACATACACCATTGAATATTTGACAGGTATAAGAGTTGAGAACAAGAAATTTAAAGGTCTAATATATAAAAAAAAAATAATCCATCAATCAGTGGTTACTGCTCATCTTGTAACCTTTCAATTATGTAAATAAATAATATGAACGACTATCTAAAACTTTTTACTTAAACACCTCAATTTCATTAAACAAGAAAGAGAGCATAAGAACATCTTTTAGCAAAAAAAATATTAAAGTCATCACCTTTGCTTTAGTTGAGCCAATATGCTTCTCCCTATCAGAAGCATTTTTTTCATTGCCGCGAAGAATGGCGTGCTCATATTTTTCCTTAAACCTAAGGATTTGTAAAATGTGATATCATAAGAAGCACAAATTTAGTCAATCCAACTAAAAGATGAAGAGGGGCATACCACTTGTAATCACCAAGCAGATCAGGGCAACAGAAGTTGAACAAAGTCCACATTTCCTATTTTGAATTGACAAAAGCAACATTTACATTTAAACTTTGCTTCATCTGGGAGAATGTGAAATAACACACGTTAGTTGAGTACAAATAAAAAGATGATACCTTAAGATTGTTTTGAATTGGTGTGCCACTAATGATAATGCGATGAGCACTTGGAATCTCAAGCAAACTTTTTGCTCTCTGTGTGCTAGGATTTTTTATAAGATGCCCCTACAGAATAACAATATAGTGAAAGAAATTAACCACTTATAAATAGTAAAAAGAAAGCACCCCAAGTTATTATTCTATTCAAAAGATAGAAGTTAACACGATGAGACTATCACAATATTGTTTTGGCCCAAGTCAAACAGATTCAAGCGCTTAATGTATGTGTAATTTCTTATCAAAACCAAGGAAAGAGACACAAAGGAAAAGAAATAGAACATCCAAGGTTTTCATATAAAATTAAAAAGTTACAGTGAGTTTTGAATAGAATGAACATGCAAAATGCAAATCTATTATCTATAGCTACATGAATTAAGGAACTTTTTCAAAGAGAAAAACCCAATGGAAAATACGCACTTCCCAGGCTTGGGCTACAACTAATAGCTCCATAATTTGACAAGGTGAGAGAAAAATGTATTGAAAAACTAAATATGGCAACACAATACACACCTCATCAAGTATCATATAATCCCATGTGTATCCATCCTCACTTTCCTCATCAGCAAAGTAGCGATCTCCTCTTAAGGATTTTGAGTTATTTCGCACAATATCATAGGTGGTAAGAAGAATACCTTTATCCTATAAGGAGAACATGAAAGCAAAGACAAAATTAGATGGATGTAATGAAACTAAGAGGGAGGCAGCCAATAGTATTAAAAGGTCTTTGAAACCAATATCAGGAAACATGAACAAAAAAGAATCATGAGAAAGAAATCCCAACCACATATCTATTCATTCTATCAGGAAACATGGACAAAAAAGAATCATGAGAAAGAAATCCCAACCACATCTATTCATTCTCTGTTTTAAAAAGAACTAGATCTGTCAACTTCCTTCAAGTACCCATTTCATCTTAAAATATAATATTTACAAGTGTTTCTAGGTTCTGATTTACTTGTAGGCATTCATAAATTATCTAGATATTATATCATGTGCCCATATTGGAGTTTAGCACTATCAACAAGGAAAGCATTAGTGAAACCTGAAGTATGTATTGCAGCTCATATTGTCGAGCCTTCACAGATGTCCCAAAGTATCTACATTGAAATAGCGACAATCAGTATATATCAATAAACAATCTTTCTTCTTTTAAAAGAGTTTTGGTCAAACAGTTTTACTCTCTAGTTGCTCCAGAAAGCCCAACAATAGATAGTTCTTTAAGCCAATGAGAAAGTAATGTTTTAGGGGCCACAACCAATGCCCTCTTGATTAACTTCGAATTAAACAATCCCGCTAGGAAGCCACAGATCTGTAAAAGAAAGCAAGTCAAAATTCAATCAATCAATCATATAATGTATGTGAATACAAGAATGCTCCATTTTCTTACCTGCATTGTCTTCCCCAGACCCATATCATCTCCTAATATTCCACCCTTACCCTGACAGTGCAAAGACCACAGCCACTTCAATCCATCACGCTGATGTGGATACAACATTTTTGCAATTTTGCTTCGTAGTTTATACGTACACCTTGGACCAGCCAAAGTAATGAAACCCTCATCCTCCAAAACCGAACTATCTGCATCATCTGACACATCAATTGCACTAGAGCAATTAGATGGCTCCTTGTGATTGCCGCAATTCCTCCCAGCTTCTTGAACCACTTCTTTGCCACTCAAAATCAGACAATCCTCCTCCTCCTCCTCTTCATTCCTAAGGGTAGACACAAAGGATCTTCCTGCAAACCTTAATCTCTCACCCACCCTTTTGGGTTCATTTTTCTTCAGTGTTTGAGTACTTTTCTTAGTTTTCCAATCCCTAGTGACATAGTTCTCACCCTCAGACTCACTTCTTACATCACTTTCCACTTCATCTTCAACATTAGACACAACAGAATCTCTAGCTGTCAACAATTTATTATCAACCCTTCCATATTCATTGTCTGGTGGCCCTCTACAGTAATTTCTGGCCTCATGCAAATAATCACCTCTGGACTTGCTCAACAAACGACTCTCACCACATCCGTCCTCAACACTTTTGATGTCACCATCAACAATCTTATTACCAGATGAAGAATCAGATGCACCTGAAAATGAGGAGCCAGCACTAGCATATTCAGGCAAGTCAACTTTATCCTCTCTATCTACTAAACCCCCTACCAATTTTGGACGATCATCAGCCACCTTGTCAATTTCTCTCCTCTTCTCAATTGACAAAAGGTCTAGCCTGGAGCTCAAGTCATTGAGAATATCCCTGATTTCATTAGCACCCTGATTACTGTGACTGGTAACCATACTTTTAGATGGCAGAGGTGAATCAAAATCAGTAATATCAGAGAAACTGGGTTCATTTTGTACAGCTTTTTCCTCGTCTCGGGATGAGACTTTGCAAAGACGACGTCTCCCTTCTATCTTAACCTTTGTTGGCTTTTCTCCTTTAGAAAACCGTTCCCCAAACAAAACAACAAAATCTTTGTAAACGTACAAATAAAGAGTAAATAACAAGGCAAAGAAATGAAAACTTGATAAATATTACCAGAGGAAGAGTCGAAATCAGTGATGCCAGAGAATCGAGGGATGCTATTGTCATCACCATCAATAACGACAATCTGGTGGGTTTCCATGGCCGATGCTTTGCAGAGACGATTTCGTCCTTCGATCTTCATCTTGTATGGTTTCCCATCTTCCTCTGCATAGCATGCATAATTTATCAATTAATGATCAAAAATGGCCAATCTGCAAGATTAAAACCCTAAAATAAAATAAGAATCAAAATGAGAAATGAAATAAAGAGAGACCACGAGGGGAGGATGGTTTGGGGGGAGCAGACAGGTCTTGGAGAAGGCGATAATGGCTATCGTTTAAGCTAACGGGTTTCCGGTTGCTTTTCCGGTCATCGGCCATTTTCTCTTATTTATTACTTGCAAAGTAGCAGAGAAAAAGAGAAGAGTAGAGAGAGGGGAAAGAGTGAAGTATTAGAAAGAAGAAACCATCCGTAGTGTCGTTTGCTTGCTTGGGTTGTTAAAACTTCAAAAAGGGGAACTGAATCACTTCGGCTTTCATTTTTCCCGCTTGTTAGGCGACATTTGAAATTTTATTTTGCAGAGCCCTCTGCGTTCTCTAATAAAAAAATAGGGCTGTATATGGTTCCTTGCGAGGAACCATACTGAACCGAATTGAAACTCAAAAAAGCAGATGAGATAGGAGAAAGCAAATGGTGCGGAACCGAATAAAATTTATTATTTTAGTTATGATTTCAGTTTGTATAAAAAATTATATTGAAATTGAATCAAAACTATACTAAAATCGAATCGAACTAAAAAATCGATTCGTCTATATATTTTTTCTTTAATGTTTCAGTATATTATATTATTTATAGAAGATATCAAATTTTATTATTTAAAACAAAATCTTTATTAGTTGATACTCTTTAATTAATAATCAAATGAAGTATAAATTAAAATTATTTAACGCACATAAAAAATTAATATCAATTGATTCCTATCATCTTTTATTGTATATAATATTTTAACAATATAATAATTCATAAATATTTATATAGTATTTTACTATATCTATAATTAAAATAAAAAGTGTTTTTTAGACTATTTTATCCTTTAAGTCTTAATTTACTAATACATTTATCGTGTGTCAATAAAGCTACTATCACTTTAGAGATTTCGTGGAACTTAAATTTTTTTTTTTTTTTTGATAATAGACATGAAACTTCATTATTCAATTGTTAATTATGATTTCTTGATTTTTGTAATGTTCATGTTACTACTTTACAAATTGCTTAGAACTTGAAAGATAATCGGAGCTTTCTTTTAATAATGAATAAAAATAAAACTTCATTATTGATTATTATTTTTTAACGTATATCCTTGTATGGTATGATTTTTTTAATGTGCATATATTGTAATTTTATTTTAATATTAGAATATTTTTATATAAAGAAATCTTGTAATGTGTTTTAAAAATATAATAATTTTCAATGCGAAACTAGAACCAGAATCAAAATCAAAACAAAAACCAAAGAACCGAAACCGAAGAACTGTACAGAAATTACACTGAAAATTTGGTTCGGTTCTTTAACCTTCGATTCCAATTTCGATTCCTGAAAATGAAAAAACTGAATTTTCAGTTCGGTTTCAATTCTTCTTAAGAACTATACCGAAAACAAAATTGTACAGCCTTAATAAAAATACTGCAAAGGCTCTAATTTAAGGAATAATAATAATATTATTATTATTATTATTATTATTATTATTATTATAATGATGAAGTTTAATTTGCCCTTGAACTTATACGAAAAATTCAATTACTTCAAAAATCTTCATAATCATTTTAAACCACAAGATTCAATAGGAAATTCAAATAAGAATATATTTAGAATTGGTTATTTATAAATATATGTTTTTAAATAATAAAAAATTAAACTTTTATATATATTAGTAAAACAACCAGCATAATGTGCAGGCCTTCATTTAGTTAATTATAAAAGAGAAAATTTAAAATTCAAACATAGATAATAATTATAAATAATTATTAATATTTAAGTTAAATACAGACAATCAAAATCAAAATGTTGAAAAAATAAAGAAAGAAATAAAAAATTTTAATTTAGATACATAATTTGTAACGTCCCTTCCTGGTCCACCCGTTAACCCGAATGAACCGAGCTGAGATGCTACAATCTGGTTGAACCTATGTTCTGTCATGCTGATATCATCCTGTAGGCTAAATATGATGTCATGCTGTTGCTTTCGACATTAGTTAGATATAGCTATGTACTTACTATTTACAAGACATGATACTAGTTTCCAAAATGAAATGGGCCCAACTATGTGCCATGTACATGCCATGACAAGTATATACAGAATCAAAATATCAAAATGAATAGCTACCCTGAAGACTGGGTCTTCAAACGATGAACTGCAGTAGTTGCAAATATGACTCTTTACGGTCTAGAGCTAGAACCTGCGAGTTAAAACAGGTAACTCACTGAGCAAATAAAGCTCAGTGGATATCTCAACTTAATAAGAAATAAATAAATAAACATGTAATCACACATATCAATATATTTTCATGATCTTACCTGCTGTTCATTATGCTGTATGAATTATGTACCTTTTATAAGTTATACATAATACAATCTCATAACTGTATGGCTCCATAAAGTTACAGTGAAACCTAAGTGATAAGAAGAATTGGATGAAACTGGATGAATATTGTATGGCTGGACTGCTATGACCAGTATATAAATCATATCCACTCAACGGCCTGTAGCCGGAGTACCAAACTGTATGGGGCACAGATCTGCTATCTTATATCGCAACATAGTCTTATCTACGTGGTTTCTACCTAACCTCAGTGGAGCATATTATTTGTATTTCAATAATACAATAATCATATTAAATTATTTATAAAAGTCATAAACCAAACTGTTTACTTGTATGCTATCTTATTCTATATGTTTCTAACCTGTTTCATGCTTTTTTTGTAGACAAATACAAATAACATCTAATGAGTAAGAATGCAAACAATTGATAACTTGCATGTAAGGTAGAAACAATTGATAAATTGCCAGGGTAGCCTATACATGTGTCACAAATTCTAGCATAACTCTTTCTGCTTAAGTCCAATTCAGGTATTTCTAAATTCTATGGTTAGCTAACACATTAGGATAAAAATATGTCTTCTATCACTTCTCTGAAATATGTGGGTAAAGGAGTCAAATATTGAGCTAAAGTAGCAACTTCCAGTCTGCCCAGCTGTTGATTTTCAGTTTGCACAGTTTATACCATTTTGGTCATATCTCTCAATTTATAAAGCCAATTTAGGTGATTTCAAATTCTATGGTTAGCTAACACATTAGGGTACAAATATGTCTGCTACCACCTCTCTGAAATATGTTGGTAAATTAGTCAAATATTGAGCTAAAGTAGCAACTTTCAGTCCGCCCAGATTTTGATTTTCAGCCTGCACAGTTTGTACTATTTTTGGGCATATCTTTCAATTTATAAGTCCAATTGAGGTGATTCCAAAGCTCATAGACAGCTCAAACATAAAGGAACAAATAACTCTTCTATACCACTTCCTAATTCCATCGGTAAACAGGTTCAAATTCAGGTTGAAGTTACTAGTCAGTTTTCCAACAAACCTATTTCAGCATGAAATCAATATCCAATTCATTTATTCAATGCATCCCGTGCTTAATCAACATTCTCAAATCTATTACTCAACATTCAGCAACATATCTTATCACTATCATCACACTACACATATTCTCATGCAAGAAAATTTGTTAAACTAAAAGAGATATCAAACCTTCAACCAAAAAGCTTTCAACCTTCTTCTTAGCTTCCTTTCTCTTCTCACTTTGAGCTCACCTCTCCTATACATAACAACATCTTATTAATCATCCAAAATCTCACTAAATTATGAAATTCAAGAAAATCAACTTACTTGGATAGAGTTAGAGGTTGAATTTAATGCTTGAAAGGTTGAATATTAAGGTAGAAAATGGAGGAAGATTTAGGAGAAGATGGAGAAGGTAAAGTGAATGGAATTTTCGGGTACCTTCTAAATTTATCTCTAATTGTATGTTACAAAGTACCAAATAGTACCTAACTTTTTAATATTTTACAATTTTTACCTAAACTTTATACTTTATTTCAATTTGGTCCTAATCCTTCTACTTTTATCTTTATGTTTCATTCAATTAAGTCCAATGCAGTTACATATTTAATTTAAATCCCATTCTACCCCATTCTGGACTCTAATGGCTTGAACCGGGTTCTAGTTCGACTCGACTCGACTCGACTCTATGCAACGATTCGATTCAGTAGGATGTCACATAATTTCCCTTTTCAGAGCCTCCATCTAAATGATTAAAGTGTAAGTTTATATTATTTTTATTATTGGAGTTAATATTTGATTAATTCTATGTGCTTTATATTTGATAACTTAGAAATTAATACATTTATACATTACAACATACATAACCACAGCTTTGGTACTATTGGATGACACAAGCAATATCGTAGTTACCGCATTTACAATTTCAAACAATTATATTATGTATTTCTGTACTAACATTATTTTAAATCAAATAACAATATATTCACACGATTAATACGTTGGTTAAATTATTAATTATTTTTCATATATATATATATATATATATATATATATATATATATATATATATATATATTATCAAGTATTATAAAAATAAATAAATGGATATGAGTTATTTTACCTAATTCATAAAATTAAACATCAAGGCTCAAGAGAATTGACGATGGGTCTTAACCAACGTATAAAGATTGAAAAGTTATTATTCAATGTGGAAATTAAAGAAAAGAAAAAACAAATATTTCTCAATAAGAAAAGGAAGTTAGCTAAAATTAATGTTAGTGAATGTTCCAAACAAACACACATAAAAGAATTATTATAATAAAATATTTATAGAATTATAAAATGATAAATAAAATTATACATCATCATAACATTTTGAGTTTAGAAATGAAGGAGTCACAATTGATATCCATATTATTTGTCGAATATCAAACAATGTTGTCAGGAATTAAGAATTTTATCATATATCGAACAATGCAATCAGGAATTAAGAACTTTTCTTCCACATATAACTTCTCATAGATTGAGCCAGATCTAATAATTTGCAATTCGTTTTATGTCTTTTGCTACCTTTTTACTTCCTATTCATTGTTCAATTAGTTATTTTTAAACTCAAAAGCATTTAAAAAGGAAAAAAAATTTCCTTTGATGAGCGAAGTAAGAGAAGAAGAATGGCAAGTGGAGTCTACAAGTATTTGATCGGCTTAAACGACGGAGTGAAAACAATACCAATAAAAAAACCATCAAATAGTAATAATAACACCTATAAATATTAAAGAATTTATTACTTTGAAAAGGAATGAAGAAACTTACATAAAAATAAATAAAAAATAATATTTGGGAGCATTTAGCATTTATCCCAGTAAAATGACACAAATTTAGGGGCATTTAACATTTATTGAAATAGAATAAGACACATAAAATTTTATTGATTAGTATTTTTAGTCAAAGGAAAATTGTAGCCAATGCAGGTAAATAATAAAAATAAAATAAAAAGTAGAGAGAGAAAACAAACCATAAGCACTTGTAAAATTTATGGATGACCTGTAAACTAATGTGTAGTGCAAATTACTGTAAAGGAGAAGAAACCATTAAAACTTGTAATGTTATAGATGCTATAATTTGTATTCAATTAAAAAGAAAACTAATCAAAAGTAGATTTTAGTTAGAGTATACAATTTAATAACAAATCAAACACTGTATTTAGATAAAAAGTAAAAAGTGCTCTTTGATAAACAACAACCTCATCTAAACTTGGTTTGATATTATACTGCTCATAAAATGCATAAATTACTAACATAATAAAGCTAAGGATAACAAAACTCACCCATGCAATGTCAAAAAAAAAAAAAAAAAAAAAAAAACTAACCCATGCTTCATGATGCAACTGCACAAGGACCAATCCAAGCACTGTTAGATGGATTTTAAATACTATAAAGGACACATGACTTGTGAAAATGTATTCTTTATAATACTTGGGCAAATAGGAAAATGTTGAAGAATATGCTAATTGTTGGAACATCTGAACTCCGGGACAAGAAAACTGAGGAAGATCAGTGAAAGCTTGAGAAATAAAGTAACAAAAGCTATTAGAGAAAAGCATTGAAAAATGCAAGAAATTAGTGACAACTAACTAGAAGAATAGTAATAATAATAAAAAGAAAATAAATGTACTTTATATAGATAAAGACAAGAAAAAAAATTTTAAAATTGTAATTATCTAAATGTAATTATCTTAAAGATAATAGTTAAATAACATAAAAATAGTTTAAAATTTTCAAATTCATAATAATCTACACATAGCTATTAAACTTTAAAAATATATTAAAAAAACCTGTGTTATATATTTTACTGAAATGTTATATAGAAAGTAGAACACTATGTTAATTTAGAACACTTTCCAGTATAAAAACCTATAAATAAATTTAGACCAACAAATAAAATAAAAACCAAAAAAATAAAAAAATAAAGTACCTTGCTATAAATTTACTATACTGTGTGTTTCACTTTAAAAATTCAACTAACTTTTAGGTAGTTTATAATTTAAGAAATTCAAATAACGTATTTTAGGATAGATAGTCATATATAGATAAGATTCAATAATTTAAATAATTTAATATAGATAATCTATAGTAAACTATTAATTAAAATATTTAAACTTTCCAACTATAATGCAGAAAATACAATAAAATTTTAAAAATTTCTAAAGAAAGAAAAATAGAAAGTTGGACAAAGAGAGAGCATTGAATCTTCTCTTTATTTCAGTTTGGAGTAGAAACCCTTTACGGCTGAAGCTAAGGCACGCACCTTATGTAGCTGCGTTCGTGGCTTCAAAAATCCAAAGATGAAAGACATAATTTAGAACATGGGAGAAGAATTGAGAATCCTCGTGTAGCCTAAGTAATGACATGGCCTTATGTAATGGTGCACGTGGTTTCACATATCTAGATAATGTAAAATACAGTAAGAATAAGGGAAAAGAGGCTGTTGTCAATTGAGAAACAACTTTCGATAAACATTACGACGTGTGCCATTAGGCATAACCGCACACCACTGAGTTACCACGCACGATATTTCTCTCTAGATAAACAACCTGAACAATCCTTAGTTTCCCTCACATCCAAATGTTTAAAAACTATTTTTTATCAAATGAAAATACTGGAAATGAGTTGAATACAAAGTTAGGCTCTCAGATATTACCTTGAAGAAAATGAATAAAATCAAGCTTGAACCTCTAAGAACACCTTCAAATCCAAGCTTCTTCTCCCAAATCCAAGTTTAGTTCCTAAAATTTGATTATCTAAATCTCTTTTATGTTTTTTTGGTGATTGATTTATTAATTCTCCTTAATTAAGTCCAATTAATCTTAAACACCTTAATTTCTTCTTCAAAACCAAAGTTCTCTCTAAACTCCAAAAATTCATCCCATTTTTTCCTCATGAATGTTACACCTTACCTTATTGTAAGACGTAACATGTCGCATGTAACATGCTTATTAAACATTTATTCTGCATAAGGATTTAACAAACATACTACAAAGAACTTAAATAAAATAATTTCAAAATACATCTTTATTAGCTCATTTATCTTCAAGAACATTACCTATAATCAATGATAAAAAAACTTTTCCTATGAAAAAAAATCAATATATATATAAAAGTACTTATATCATTACATATTTTTTGCTTTATAATATACCTATTCATTCATCAATAGTGATGCGATAACTCATAAGCACAATTGAAATACAAATCCATACTAGATAAACTTCCTTTTCTTATATTCAATAATAAAAAAGCAAAATACTTAAGGTAGTAACTAAAGCATATATGTATTTTACATTATATACTAACATTAATAGTTTATATAAACTTTAATTATATATGTATGCTCAAATACATATATGTATTCTATTAATGTTCTGTACATCATATAAATTTCCAAAAGAATCAACATACATAATAGCTACAACAATAGCTTCTCTATTTTTACATCAACAAAAAAGAATCTAGCAAATAGCAAACTCTCATGTTTTCTCATTTCCTTTCCTTGTGATAGTACATAAAATAATTGTCGTTAAGCAAATTGCTTAGGGTACACTAAATATGAAATCATATATAAATTTACATTTTGAAATATTAGTCAAAACCGTAAACATTATATGAAAATCTTTTCATTTATCCTTTCTTAAAATTTTAAATTAATAAAACTTTATATAAAAACCTTTTCATTTATCCTTTCTTCAAACCAAATCTTTCTTCCAAACTAGTTAAAAGTTTGGTAAGAAAGGATATCAATTGTATAACAAAAATGTTTTTATTCAAAATCAAGTAATTGCCATTGTATCAAAATGGTTATTGAGTTTCATAATTATAAAAAAAAAACATCAATTCTAGACATTTAATAATATACAATTTAGTCTCAAATAGCTTAATAGACTCGATCCGAAGGGCCATCAGTGTCCTATGAGCTCATTAAGACAAAGTTATCTTAACCTCATTTTGTGACATGAATCTCATTAGAAGAGGGAACAATCTAAACCTCATATAAGAGGGAGTAATATTTTTTGTAATATCATTCATTTTTATAACCTTATTAACCACAATATCAACTTCAACAAATGAAGTGATATTGGGTAATAACCATGTATATCAGTTGTTGTGAGACTATAAATCATTTCATATATGAAACATAATTAAAAACACAGTGGGCAATACTCAATGTTCACAAACACTGTTAAAAACATACATTCATGACCACCTCTCATACTATAGATAATAATTTGCTAACATCTTCATTTTTCATGTAAATAAATTTTCAAATTTAACTTGAAGAATCATTAAAAATCATAAGATATCATATCATACTTCTTTTCTTTCAAAATTTATAAAACTATAACCTTTTAATTCATAAATAATTTTATGAAATTAGAATGTAAAACCAAATTAAACAAAAGCAAGAAAGGAGTAGTGTACTAACCTGCGCTAGAAGGCTTCCTTCGCTTCTCTCATCTACCTATTGACTTCTCTTACAACCCTCTCCTCTCAAGATTTGTAGCATGAAATTAATATTCATATTAACTCTACACTGTATAATAAACAAATATGTTATCATTAAGATGCAAATTAAGCATTAGAATGTAGTATTCATGTTTTTTTCTTGAATATCACTATGCTTGACCAAGTATCATATGGCCTAAATTTAGACATGAATAACTTTATTTTCAACACTCAATCACATTCTAGAAATATAAAAGTACAAACCAAAATAGTGGAATTCAATAGCATATTGAAAGCATGCTCAATTCATTACAAATTAATGAAATACAGAATTTTCAGAATATGTGCAGCTTGCATTCCTTTGGCTATATAAAAGTCTGAATTAGAATCGTTTTTGTCTTGAATTTTTAAAAGGATATTTTCAACATTTTAGGCTACTTTCATATAAATTTTCATGAGTTTAAAAGTTTATTTACATAGTCAAATAACCTAATAACAGTACGAAAAGTTCAGTGGACCAACTCGGTTTAAAGACTCGAGTATGCCTGCTTATCCCTTGGAATGAGAATCAAGATTAAGCAGTTCTACCCATTGTAAGATGAGGGTTGATTGATTTTAATTATGAAAACATCTTCATTAAAGACCTTATTATCATGTTTTAGATGTTGAATCGTCATTTTATTTAGAAAAAATTATCTTGGCATTGGATGATTTGGAAATAGAAAGGCTCTTTGGAGCTGTTTAGCAGAAGAGCAATTATATTAAAAAAGACATAGTCATAAGAGACTTACTTGAACTTGTGGGCACGACCGACTAGGTAGATTGTATGGCTGACTAAAGGGTGAGTCGGATGGTTGGCTGTCTTGGGTTCTCCTTCTTCTTTGGAGGACCAATGACATTAGGACCTTTTCAATTCGAGGCTTCAGCTTGACTTAGATTTTAAAGGAGAAAACCTAAGCCATGTCAAGTCTAGGGTACTAAGGAGGACCTAAACCCATAAGAGGCTTTTATAAAGGCTTGATGGATGAAGGAGGCTCCAAGTCAAAGGGAGGAAGACTTAAAACTAGGCCAAAGGGGGAAAGTAAGCCGGAGGAATATCACCCGGGCATTTAGAAAACTTAAAAAAGAGTGGAGGAGATGAGAAGAGAGCTAAAAAGTCAAAAGAACATTTTAACTAAAGCCCCTAGAATGTACTTTGAAAGGAGCAATTAATTTAGAGAATTTTTGTGTGTTTTGAATTGAATAACTGGGCTGAATTTATAAGAATTTGGACTTGGAGGGGAAGTGAATATTTTTTATGTGGGATTACATGAAAAATAAGAAAAAAATGGGGCGATTGATCGGTGTTGACCACCAGTCGCCGACGGTTGACTTCTAGGTCCAAGTAGGGCTATAAACGAATCGAGCCGAGTTGAATTCTGAGTTATTCAGATTTGGTTCACGAAATTCTGATGCGAGCTCGAGCTCGGCTCAAGCTCGATTCAAGCTTTTATATTAGAGCTCGAGTTTGACTCATTTGAGAAATAGATAGATCGAGCTCGATTCATTTGAAGCTCGTTTATTACACAAATAAGCCAAGCTCGAGTTTGGCTCGTTTATAGCTCATGTTTGATCTCGAATGCAGGCTCGATAAAAGTTCGAGTAATAGCTCAAGTTTGAGCTCGTTTCAGGCTCAAGTTTGAGCTTGTTCAAGCTCGTTGGTTTCTACTCAAGTTCTTCATTCCCCTATTTTTAAATGCTTAATAATGCAATAATTATACAATAATTTTGTGCATGAAACATAAGTAGTCTCAAGCTTAATAAAATATAAATCATTGCCAAATAACACGCTACAATAATATATATCAAATAAAATTAAATAGTTCTAGTTTCTAAATAATCTTAAAAATGCTAATTGAATATTTGATGCTTCCCCTCCATAAAAAAAAAGCCAGGAATATAGCCACACTTTCCCATCTACAAAAATGAAATAAGAGCAAATCAACATATAATTAGATAAACAAAATCATTTAATTTATTGACTTCTAATCATAATAAATATTGAATTTTTATCAACCAATTACATATAAGAATATAAACATGAGGAATAAAGTGGGGAACAATTTTTCTACTAAATATAATTTAATCTACTTCGCAATTATCATATTTTTTTTATGCATAAAATTAAACCATATTAGTCTTGAATTGAGATTGTACCTGAAAAATGAATTTGCAAACTTTTTTTTTTTTTGTAACAAAGAAGAAGAAAAAACGCAACCTATCTCATAAAGCTAACACCACAGACATCAGTCCAAAGAAAACTGAAAGAGAAGGAGGCATAACCTCCCAATAATGAAAAGAGGAGGGAAGCAAATTGCCCCAAACCATATTATTATGATAGTATAATCTCTTGAATATCCTCCTTTTCCTATATTAGTGACACAATTAAAAATTAATTAATTCATGCTATGATACTAATAATTCTTATTGAACATTGAAATATAATAGTTAGTCTACTTACTCTTTTCTTGCTCTTTATTCCTTGTAATGCTCTCAACCCAAAAGTTAAAACTTGAATAGTATTTGCTGCCAAAGATGATCTGTATGGACCAACAACGCTACCTCTAACACTAAAAGCTGATTCAATAGCTACAATTGTGATGGGTATTGAAACTATGTCACGTGCCATCTTTGATAAAATTTTAAATTTCATGTTGTTCACCTTCCAACATTATAATGCATCAAGTGTTTCATCATCTTCACAAACATGAACTCCTTCTTCCAAATACACATCTAATTCAGACTTCACCTGGTCTACAAATGCTTCTAGTTTGACTATAGAACCTCTTTGCTCTCCCACTAACCTTACGTTTCCCAACATTGGAACTAGATCCTTCTCTTTGATTTTTGTTGGCTCAAGGGTCAATTGTATCGTGAGATTTGATGATCACTTAAAACAAATAAATTTAATATTTTTGTATGTGCTAATATTAGTTTATGCAGAATTTTTAAATATGAAAATTACTAAAGAAGGCAAGTCCCAATAAATATGAGATTTTGAATACCATGAAGATTATTGAAGATTTATTTTTAGTGGTTAGTCTCTTAGGATATTTTGTAGGATAGAGAGAATTTTTTTTATAAGCACAAAAATATTTTTCTTCTCTCTCAAAAGGATTTTTGGAAATTACCTCAATAATAAAGTCAAAACTTAATCTTTTTAAATTTATTTACCTATTTGAAAAAGATTTTGGCTTAATTATTTTTTGTAACAAAATATTTGATAGAGATTTGCATATCTTTTATTATTTTCAAAAATTACCTTAATAATAAAAGTCAAATCTTGATCTTTTTAAATTCACTTACCTATTTGAAAAAGATTTTGGCTTAATTCTAATTTATTGTTTTTATTCCTTTTATTTGTTATTTTTGCAGTTTATAATAGCTAAAATGAGTTCATCTACTTTTGAAGAACTTATGAATTCATCCAACCCCAACTTAACTCAAAGTGAAGTTGAAACTGTATTAAGGAGTTTGAGAAAGCCAATAAAGCCACTACCATTTAGGACCAGGTTCACTAGTGAGGAAGGAGAAGAAAAATGTAAGTGTAATCATTACAAAAAAGAATTCTGTTGTAATACAAGAAAGACTAGCAAATCTGCACTTAGGAATCCTATGAATTCTAGTAAGCATGACCCACATGCAATTGATACAAGACAAACACAATCATCTCTGCAACATATTTCAAATCATAATGAGGGAGATATAGGCATACTTAGTACATGGAAGTATGATGAAAATGCAATTAAGGAGACTCTTGCATATATGATTGTTATGGATGAATTACCTTTTAAGTTTGTTGAAGGTGAGGGTTTTAAGAGATTTATGAGAGTCGTATGTCCTAGGTTTATAATTCCATCTCGTTGGCAATTTCTCAAGATTATTACTAATTCTATTTGAATGAGAGGACTAGATTGAAAATTTTATTTTAGAAAGAATTGTCAATGAGTTTGCCTAACTACGAATATTTGGACTTCATGTCAAAGAATTAACTATATGTATATCACGACGCATTATATTGATGATGATTGGAATTTGAAGAGTTTTAAGTCATAATGGTGAGGCAATTGGTAGGACAATTGAATCTTGTTTGCTTGAATGGGGTTTGGATAAACTTTTTACAATTATTGTTGACTTAATGTTGACAATGCTAGTTCAAATGATGTTGCTATCCTTTATTTTAAAAAAAATTTATTAATTGTTGGTGTACGTAATTATGATTATCTTTGCATGAGATTGTTGACCCATTTTGTGAATTTTAGAACTTGGGCTTACATGTTAGGTTTAAGCTTATTAGATTTTTAAATCAATTAGGCTCCAATTAATTTTTGCTTTATGTAATTAATTAATGAATTTTTATGAATTAATTAATTACAAAGAAATAGATAAAGAGACGTAGGTTGTAGTTGAGCAAGAATAACACTCCTCAAGCGGTTGATCACATACAAAGGTGGGAGATCAAATGAGCTAATGACAGGAACGTGGTCAATGGAGCTTTTAGTAACCGCTTGTGGAACCTATAAAAAGAGCAAAGGAACAATATAAAAATCCAACAAATTCTCCGACAATTCAACAAATCAAATCAAACTCTCCAACGAGTCAAGCAATTTAATTTTCAAAGCCTTATCTTTATTTTTCTTAAGTACTGTCTATTTACATTTCATGCAATTACAAGCTCTCTTTTCAATACAAGCAATCAATTTACATTTCGAACTATCAAATTTCCTTTACATTTTAAGTAATCAAATCTTTATTTACAAATTTATCTGTCAATTTATTTTAATTACACAACTGTGAAGCGTATACTGTGGATCCAAATCTACACCCTGGAAGTCAGATCAAGCACAATTTTAATTTTTAGTTAGTGTACTTCACACACTTAGGATGCCCGCAATTTTTCATTAGAGCTGTCAGCTAGCCAATTCACTGCTCTTTCCCTAGAAAGAACCAACAAAGATGTATGATACATATAGTTAATTTGGTTATAATGGATGAATTAAAAGATGTGAATGAGTCAGTGATGATAGTGAGGAACGCAGCATATCTGGAGTTCTCCAACTAGAATGGAAAAATCTAGGGAGTGTGTTGAATATGAAAAAATTGAATGCAAGTCATCTTTATGTTTGGATATATCTAATAGATGGAATTCTACATATTTAATGTGAAAAAAGTAGAAAAATGTGAGAGAGCATATGAGAGGTATGAGTTGCAGGAACCAATATTTAGGATTGAGTTAGATAAAAAGATTCTCGATCTTTTGGATTGGAAAGAAGTTAGAAACATGGTGGATATGTTATCTCATTTCTATGAGCTTACTTTACATATATCTGGTTCAAGGTATGTCACATCCAACAGGTTCTTTAGTGAGGTTAGTGATTTGTGTTTTATTTTGAGTGAATGGCAAAACAATTTTAAAAAAATGTGAAGTCTATGAGTGATAAAATGAGGGCCAAATTTGATAAGTATTGGGGTGATATAACCAAAATGAATAAATTTATCTACATAGCAATTGTTCTTGACCCTCGTGATAAAGTTGAGTACATAGAGTATGCATTTGAGAAGATGTATGGCAAAGAACATGGTGAAAGTTTATTCATACAAGTGAAAAACTTTATTAAAGAATTATTCAATGAGTATAAAAATATGTACCAGCCTGAGCATGATTAGTCCAGTGACAACGGTAGATCTCAAGTAAGTACATGTAGCATTAATCTTGATATGATAAGTGCAAAGCCAAAATCTTTTCTGAAGCAATACTACAAAAAGCAAAAAATTTTAGATTGTGGGGGGTAGAGAAGCAAAAACTGAGTTAGATTTCTATCTCAGTGTGCTAAGCCATTAATTTTTTACTTACGAACATAACATGCACCATATCTCCATTGATTGAATGAATGTATGCTTTGTGATTCTGTGAATGTTTAATACTTTTGTGTTTAGTATTTATGAGTGATTCTCTAATGTTTTTCATTTATTATGAGCTCAATGTAAAGGACCATAATAGTCCTATTATAGCTTATTATAATGATCGGGGAAATTTGGAGGTTAAGGGTAGATTTTATAATAGGGAGATGAGATGTACTCTTTTCTCCTCGCTCCTTTTCTTTTGGTGATTTAATTTATGTTCTATGCATGAAATAATAAGTATGTTTGACATGTTTTCTAAAATTGTATTAAAGCTTGTTTTACACCTTAATTCGAGTTAATCCTATTATTAATCATTGTGAATTAATGGTCAACAAGGAGGACGGTTTAACCGGGCGGTTCGGGTGCCTAACACCTTTTCGATACTATACCTAACTCCCTTACACAGTCTCTGGTTTAAAACCGAGTTAATTGATTCCAAAGAATTAATTAATTCGAGAGTTTCCCTTAAAGAGGGTGGCGACTTTAAAATAAAACTTTTATCAAAGTAAGAGACTTTTAATCGAAGGATCAATGAATGGGTCTAATAACGAAAATCAATTTTTTTAAATAAAATCAATCAAGCCCGTTCTATTTTTTTTAAGTGAAAAATAGCGATTCTGACATGTGTACTCGTTGTAACATACCCATGATTATTTTTTTTTGTATAATATATTACAAAAAGTAGAAAAATTAATCAAATAAAAGAAAATTATAAGCATAAATTATAATAATTCACACTTTAAAAGATAAAAAAAATACAATTTATTAGTAAGAATAATTAAATCAATATATTTTTACAAAATTATAAGCACAAATAATGATGATTAGCACATTAAAAATTATCTTAGATTTTGTTACCTTAATTCATAGTTTCACAAATACAGAAATATAAAAAAATACAACAAAAATAATTACAATTTGTTTGACAAAATCAAAGAAAAATATAAAGCGTATAACTTTATTAATATCTATAATATATAATATCACTATTTATCATTTAAGTTGTATTTGATTTAGTATATTTTTTACCTTTGTCAAAATTTAAGATAAACTTTACATTTATTTAAACATTAAATGAAAATTTTTGTGTTAATTACATATTTATTTTAAATATAAATTGAAAATCTTTTAACTGATATAATAAGAATATTTAGAAATTGAATCTTTATTAATTTGTAGAAATTAAAAAAATATTAATTTCTCATTTAGAAAAAAAGTTTATGTAATTAAATATTTCAATTTTCTTAATATCCTCTTAAATTGTACGATACTAAAAGTTTTTGATGTACCATCATAAATTGGGATTATAAAAACTAATGTGTACTCTTAATAATATTTAGTACAATATTATCATATTCAAAGAAAATATTCAAATTCATAATAATTTTTTATAAAATTTATTTTTTAATAGAATAGATTTTGGGATTTAAATAGGAAACAAATACATTCATCAAATTAAAAATAATAATTTTTTATTTTCTTTAGCCAATCAAAATAAAATACAATTTATCTTTGTTAAAATAAATTGACAGTTTATTGAAAGGAGATATTTAATTTCATTTATTAGTCTATTAAATTCAATTAAAGAAGGATTCCTTTATTTCAACCAATTAAATTACATTATTTTTATTTTTTTCAACCAATAAAATTAAAGCTTTAAATTGTCAATTCATAAATTTAGCAAAAGCACTTTCGGCAACTTTAATGTTCCCCACTTTATTCTCACTTATATAAATTAATTTTTTAAACCGTGCACTGCACGTTGTTTATATGCACGTTGTTTATACTGTTGTTTAATAAGAAGTTATTTTTATGTATTTTATTAATATTTTTTCTTTTAAGTAATGTATCTTTTAACATAACATCAGCTTCTTGATATTTGTATTTAATTTATTTTTAATTTCAGTGCTCCAACTTTAGTTAAAATATTTATTCTTATTTTTAATATTAAAATTGTTAATCGAATTCAAATTATTTCTAAAATTACTTTTCTTAATGTTTATTCAATTTTATTTTTCTTGCAAACACTTTTCTTTTCATATTTTTTTAGGTTTGTTTTATTAAAAAAAAAAAAATCTAAACTCCTTTTTTTATTTTTTCCGTCCCCGTGTTAAAGGAGGGGCTTCTCAGCATTGGTTTTCCTTTTTAGTAATTATTAATAATTAATACATTATTAGAATTAATATTAAATATCTAGATAATACCTACCTTATATTAATACTATAAGGTAAGATTTGCTAAATATTAAAACTAACGTTCTACTTTAACTAATATTTATTATTAATATTATACTTTAATATTAGCTAATAATTCTATTAATAATGTTATAATATTAACTAGTTATTATATAATATTAGCTTGTATTTGTTCTATTCTATTAATTAACATTAGCTAGCATGACTCTTTAAAAAAAAAACATTAGCTAGCACGTTATAAATATTATGCAAAAGCAAAACACTTCAGAAACCTCCCAGACAGTAAACGAATTTATAAATTTAATCTATAAATCTATAAATTTAAACGCAAACAAAAATGTTGAATGGATTACTAAATTATAAGAAATATAAATAAAGATTATTTTATTAATTTGTAAAGAGAGAGTTAAGATTATATTTACCATAAAAAGAAGACATGATTAAAAAAATAATTTTAAATTAGCAAAAACTTAATATAATAATTTTTGATAGACAAAAGCAATAAATTCTTAATAGTCAAAAGCAATTAAAACTAAACATATATAGTGGTATGATGTGATAAGGTCCTAATTGGAATGGTACTAAAGAACAAATTCCTTATTAGAGTCGGACTAAATTTATAATATTAATATAATAAAAATAATAAATTGGTATCATAATTAGAATAGAATTAGATTAAACTTCCCAATAGAACTTAGATTCAAATAGAAAATTAACATAACCAATCAAAATAAAATTTCAACCAATAAAATTAAATTCATCAATAATATATTTTTCAATTATTATTATTATTATTATTATTATTATTATTTAACTCGTTGAAGGTCCCTCATCAAGTATGGCAACGGGGTCGAAGATTATAAGATGGAAAACCGGGACAACTTAGCTTTTATATAAAATAAATATAAGATGTTGTTAGTGAACAATTACAGTTAAACTATAAATTTAAATTATAAAAACTATAAAAACTATTCTATTATTTTGTAAATAGAAAGAGTTAAGATTATACTTACTGTAAGAAAAAAACATAATTGCAAACTTAATAATTTCAAACTAGTAAAAATTTGATGTAATCATTTTTAGGCTTAATATGCACTTGTACCCCAAACTTTGGAGTTTGTTGCACTTGCACCCTAATTTGAACTTTACGACAACCACACACCAATGTGTTTACACCCTAAAATTAAATTAAGGGTTGATTTGCAATAAAAAATACATATTCATGGACCTAATGGAAAATCCATTTTCTTTTTACGAATAATAAAAAATATCATCATTAACATCATTACCTTTCAATGTTGCTCATTGGTTCAAATTATAAAGTAAAATTAATTAAATGGATTTTTCAGTTTAAATAATATTAATATACGTATATTCTAAAGATGATGGAGTACATGGGCTGATGTTAGTTATAACATAAATTGTAAAGATGCGTAAATTATTCTAAATTCATCAAATCCTAGATTATCAAATTATTAAAATTTTTGTTTTTTCAAAATTTATTTTCAACTATCCTTCTCACACAAATAAATATATAAATTAATACACAATATCACACGTGTCTATCACCATACATAAACATAAATGAATAAAAATGAAAAAAAATCAACATACCAATTTTGAAGCCACTGTCTGAACTCGAAATGCTTTTTACGAATTAACTGCTTTTTATGAAAGCAAAATTTTGCAATAACCAATGATGCACTCAATTGATAAATGAGAGCTATTTTAAATTAGTTTTTTTTTTCCTCTTCAACAATAATATTTCAAGTTTGGGTTTAAGTTCTAGTTAAATTAACCTAAACTCAATTATGGGTCCCATAAAAATATATTTTTTTATTACAAATCAACTCTCAATAATTGTGGAGTGTAAATACGCTCAACTTTTCATTTTAGGATGTAGTTGTCATAAAGTTCAAATTACAGTATAAGTACAACAAACTCTAAAGTTCAGGGTATAAGTGTATATTAAGCTTAATTCTTGATATTCAAACCAACAAGTTTTTAATAATAAAAAGCAATAAATCTTGAGAGCCAAAAACAATTAAAACAAACTTATATATAGTGGTATAATAGGACAAATTCCTAATCAAAATGGTATTAAAGGACAATTTTTAATTAGAATTGGATTAAATTTATAGTATTAATATAATAAAAATAATAAGTTGATATGATAATTAGAATATGATTAGTATTATGTTAGGAATTATGGACATATATATTATTGAAGTTGATATTAATTGTATGATTATATTTATTATAAAAGGGTTGGGTCCTAATTAAAGATGATCTAATTTGGTTAAAAATTAATATGCCCTAAATTATGTTATAAAGTATGAGTTTACATGAGTTGATGCTCTAAATATAATTTCTAATTTATGATGGGCCAAATTAGAAATAAAGAAATTTTATCTGCAGATATATTAGGGTTGTGGTCTCCAACTTATAAGTACGGTTACTTTTCTGATGTTCCATCATTAGAAAATATAGGGATTTTTCTCTTCTCGTGCGTATCGATTTGGAAGATCAATAACTGCAAGACACAGAGACTTCATCAATCTCATGAATCTAATCCAGGTACGCTTTCGCAACTAATATGATTACTTGATGAATTGACATGATGAACTTTGTGTTGGGAAAATCGTTATTTTTCCGCCCTTCGGATCGGCTTCAAGCAGGATCAAATGAGAAAATAAAATAATGATTGAGAAATTAAAGAGAACACGATAATTTAACGTGGAAAACTCCCCAAGTGGAGAAAAACCACGGCCGTTGCCAAACGACAATCAAGAAAAATATTCGCTATGCAGCAAATTGTTACAACCACAATTACAAAATATTTTTCTACCCGACACCCTCAAAACACCCCAAATATTTTATACTCCAAGAGACTTGCTCTAAATCCCTAATATAAAACACATTCAAGTGATTTTGGTGTGTTTTGGTGTGTTTAGAAACCTAAACATTGGCTTCCTTTTATAGCCAATTCAAACACCCTCAAAAACTCATCTCCCCGATGTGGGATTGAGCTAAACTATTTTTTTTTCTTTTGTTTTCAACAAAGGCGGCTAACAATCTCCACCTTGAAAAAAAAAAAAACACAACATTGTCTGCTACCGACAAACATAATTCTTATCGTCAAGAATTATCATACTCCACTATAAAAGAGTATCGCCACTTGGAACCACTTTACCGACTCCAAGAATTTTCCATCGGCCATGTCGGATCCTGCTAATAGTTTATGGTGCAACCCTCCTATTGACTTTTCAGAGAGTCATTAGCCATCGACATATTTTTTTCCACCACACACTTTGCATCAACTGTCAACCAATGCCATGCGCATTTCTATGGACCAGCTACCAATAATCCGTCCTCTTCCATGGCATCTCAATGGGTAGCAATCATGCCATAAGGACACACATCTCTCAATTATAGAGAGATCACATCATCTCCTTCGCCACAGGAGATCTCATTGGCAGCAACAACATTAGAGCTTCTAGCCGAATCAGCTCCACCGTTCGGGCAATCCTTCCTCACGTGTCCAGTTTGACCATAAACCCAGCAGACAACCTTCCTTTTTCCGGAGCTTTTATCCTTTTTCTTGGTACTGACAAATAAAGCTGAATCCTCATATGATTTATTTTTCATTTCATTCAGTCTTCTCTCCTCAGTAAGGAGCTTACTCACCACATCCGCATACACCACTTCCTTATTACCATATTTCAGAACAGGTTTCATGTGCTCATATGTCGAAGGAAGTGACAGGATGAGTCGAAAAGCTTTATCTTCATCTTCGGTTTGCACTCCAAGAGTTTCTAATTCAGAGACGATGCTGTTAAGAACACTTAGGTGATCTGACAGCTTTTTACCTTCTGCCATTTTCAACATATGAAATTGCTCCTTCAAATATAACCTGTTGGATATATTTTTTCCTTGGTACAATTCTTCCAGTTTCTCCCTCAACTCTTTTGTCGTGGACAATCCAAGCACATTAGCAAGAACATTTTTTGTTAGACACATGCGAATTTGACTTGCCGCTTTGATATCCAGCTCCTCCCATTCTTGATCGCTAATCTTGGATTTTTCTGAGTCTCTACTGCCACTGTCTTTTCCTGAATTCTTTCCGCTAACTGGTTTACCCTACAAAACCTTATGCAGTCCAGACTGAATCAACACGTCTTTGACTTGCACTTGCCACAGTGCAAAATTCATTCTCCCGTCAAATTTCTCAATCTCACATCTCATAGCCGACATGCTTACTTGTGCTTATAACAATGAAGCCAATAATTAGTGAAGTAAACCGATTCGGCAATACACAGGAAAGACCACAATGATCTCGTAGACAGTATTACCATTCCACGTAATATCCCAGTTGGGCGGAGGGATCACAAATGGTCCCACTTAAAATCCGGCCTTCTAGACAAAAGTTACGTGCACGGTATATTATCAGAACTTTCGTACCAGAATAACTTCAATAATTATCGTCAGGACCTTCACCACCGGTACTCAAGCACTCAAAAGCAAAGCTCCACCCGCTTCAAGATTTCCAAAACTCCACCTGCGTTTAAAATAAAATAATTTCTAACAACAGTATTTCTAATGTGGAAGATCAGACTAAGTCACGACCACAGTGCATACTTATAATTTAAATTACAAGAAATTATTTTAACACTAAAAGCTCCACCTAACAACTAGGCTCTGATACCACTGGTTGGAAAAATCGCTATTTTTCGCGCCCTTCGGATCGGCTTCAAGCAGGAATAAATGAGAAAATAAAATAATGACTGAGAAATTAAAGAGAACACGATAATTTAACGTGAAAAACTCCCCAAGTGGAGAAAAACCACGGCCGTTGCCAAACGACAATCAAGAAAAATATTCACTATGTGGCAAATTGTTACAACCACAATAACAAAATATTTTTCTACCTGACACCCTTAAAACACCCCAAATATTTTATACTCCAAGGGACTCCAAGAGACTTGCTCTAAATCCCTAATATAAAACACATTCAAGTGATTTTGGTGTGTTTTGAAACCTAAACATTGACTTCCTTTTATAGCCAATTCAAACACCCTCGAAAGCTCATCTCCCTGATTTGGGATTGAGCTAAACTATTTTTTTTTCTTTTGTTTTCAACAAAGGCGGCTAACACTTTGGCTATAAGCTAATCTAGATTTGAGCAAAGAGATGGTATCAACACCCCCTTCATGATGATCCATTGAGTTTTAAATCATAAGGTTATTATTTAAAATAATTATAAAATAAAAAGGAACAGAAATCGTTTTTTTTAACTGTTCCTTGCGGAATCGTATGTCTTGCGTGGCTTTGTTTGTTACAGTATAATGACTTTTACAATCTATTCTAAGCCAAGTCAGTTGTGCACTTTTGTTGTTTCCGAAGTATATGCACTGTGTTAATCACTTTTGGGTGGGCATATTGTCACGACCTGATTCCATGGGCCGGACCGGCACTAGGGCCCAGGTAAGCTTAAGGCCCCCGAGGTCCGTAGTAAGCCTGAAACACTAAAATTTACTATCTCAATATAATTTTGAACATTCAGCCCATATTTATAGGCAAATAAACCTCAAGATTCTATTAAATCTCGGCCCAAATTTATCAGTTACAACATTCCACAATTCTGGCCCAATTGACAATACATCACACTTTTAATATGGGCTCACATAATTATATCGTTTATGTTAATACACGACTAATTGTACACAAATTCTACAACTGCGGAGTCACTATCTAATCACCAACATTTCAATCTAAAACTTATTACTTACTCTAAATATACGCTTTCATCTAATACACATCAATACTAATGTCTTCTATAAGAATTTCTTAAGTCCTTACCTAATGCTATCTTAACACCCAAATATCACATCAAATCAATCTCATTAGCTTCTTATCGCCTAATGCATATATACTAATAACTTCTCACTTTTCTGTCCATATCATGGACTAGAATTTTCTAAACTATAGTCTTAACATTTAATTAAAAGTTTTAATTAGCCATACGTCTACCTATCACTAACTTGAGTCAACTTTATATTTAACTTACTTATCTCATTTGTCCTTAATAAATCAATATTCTCTTATTCAGTCGAGTAAGATATTTATAAATTACTCTGATTTGTCTACCATTTGCTCCTAACATATATTACACTTTGTTATATATACCATTTCTATACCCTTAAACCATTCAAGTCCATTCCTAATGTTATTCCTTCCATTTATTTTGCAACCTAGCTTCTCAACTAAAGTTGTCTCCTCAAACTTTCCCAACGTTTGTGTCTTTAATTCAACTACTAATTGTCTACTTACTTATTATTAACATCACCATTTCTCATTACTACCTTTTATCCTTCTCAAAACATTCTTTTTAAGTTCTAACCACACTCATGATCAACTCACCTTGTTATTTCACCTAACTGGCCCCGTGATATAAATAGACAACTTACGAAAATAACTTTTTACATAATTAATCAATTTCAGATTATTTGTCATAACATAATTTAAATTCAAAATCAAAATGGGGTTTTAAATTTAAATATCTATCTTTTGAATAAATTCTAAAGAAATTCAGTAGCTGAGCTGAATATTTGATCAGATATTCTTAGTTACCTTAAGATTACTTCCTATGTTTATAAATCTGCCCCACCAATGAAAATCCTCTTATACTCTACACACTCCTACTTACCGATAGGAATAGAGGTCACATGAAAGGTAGTGTACTGGGTGATCAGGCCAATCCACTACCATCCAGGTATTACTCTATTCCCTATCCTAAGGGTTGATACCAACTCTAGCCCTTATAGGTATTGCGATGGGTTCATCCTATTGTCCACTACTTTCACTTTAATCCTCAATTAATTCTTCTATAGTTTATTGATTGATTTTTTTTTTTTTTATAATAGGTGTAGGTTTTTCCACCTCATAGGGTCTAGTGCGTCCACCATCCCTAGGAAGGAAAATCACAAAGTTTCTTTCCTTGTGTTGGTTACGACCGATCCCAATATAAAGAAATTTCCTATTCTCCACAAGAACCTTAATCTAAGCTCTGATACCAACTTTGTCACGACCCGATTCCATGGGCCGGACTGGCACTAGGGCCCAGGTAAGCTTAAGGCCCTCGAGGTCCGTAGTAAGCCTGAAACACTAAAATTTACTATCTCAATATAATTTTGAACATTCAGTCCATATTTATAGGAAAATAAACCTCAAATTCTATTAAATCTCGGCCCAAATTTATCAGTTACAACATTTCACAATTCTGGCCCAATTAATAATACATCACACTTTTAATATGGGCTCACATAATTATATCGTCTATGTTAATACACGACTAATTGTACACAAATTCTACAACTGCGGAGTCACTAACTATTTGGTATACATAGCTTTTTATATATATAGTTACATAGCAAAATAATTATGGAACTAGGAAAACTTCTTTAAAGCCCTGCGGTGAAGAAACATAACTTAACCGAATTAAAGAGAAACTTACTTCTTGAAAAATTAAACAAGACATGTGAGTTTTCTAAGGAGTAATAATTATTGCACTACACACGCAATCACACAAATGTGTAAACATATCAATCTAGTCATCCGACTAGTTATATGCTCATGCAGCCAGTCACACAAATGGCACATCACTAGCACTCATAATCATTAACATTTTCATATAATCATATCACGTGGAAATTGGTCAGTGGCGTCACCGAATCCCTCGATGAGCCGTCCTCTCAAACAGCCCATCCTCTCAAACATGTGCACCCGGAGAGCCAATCCCCCATATCTGGCCGACTGGTCTAATCCTCACTTGACCAGTCCTCTCAATATTTTATTTTACATTCTCTCTTTTCTTTTCCATATCAGCAACATCATTTCATCAGTTCATCAGGTGCACACGGGGGCGCCGATCTCCCATTTTTCCGGCCGACGGTCCAATTTCATCAGTTCATCAGGATCCATATTTATCGACCGTCCTCACAAACCCATGGTGACCCACTTCATCCCAATCCCACACAAACATGGCAAAGCATTGTCACATCACAACTAATCAAGCATTGCAATTAAATGCAGACATATTGAACAGTTAAACATCGGAATACAATGCACAATTAGACATTCATACTCAAATGCAAATAAATAAATAATATTAACAATAAACAACAATGATAGAATAAATAATAATAATAATAATAAACAATAATAATGAAAATAAATAAGTAATTGAATAATTAAGTAAATAATGATGATAGTAAAATAATTAGAGCACTTTATTTACTATGTATTAAGTTATAGAATAAATCTAAATAAACTTATTAATTATATTGTTAATTAAAACTAGTCTAAGTTCTATCGAAATTTCGGCAGCACCTCTCCTAAAAATTGGACTATCTACCTGCTCAAATATCACAATATTATATATATTTATCAATCAATGCACACAGCCCATCCGTCGGGTAATCAACAATTTAAGTCCCATCCTCCTTTCAGTACAAGCATGTCAACGTTCACCAAATAAATTTACAAATTATAATAACCTCCAACATATTCCAATGATATTGTTAATTGTCCTCTAACTAATTATCAAATAAATGTACACTTTATAAATAAAACTTGCATCGATAAGTTAAATTCAACTATTCTCGTTTGATAGTTGCTTAGCCTCTATTCATTATAAACTCCTCGTCGAGCCTTTACTTCATCATCCTTGCTTAAGGTATAAACCACATATATTTATACATTTGTTAAAATTCTAAACTAGCCACTAAGAATCAATGCTAACCTAAATAAAGATTCAATATATATATCTACTAAGTAACTTGATTCACTCTTAAACATAGGCTTTATAAATTTCCTTTGTCTTGGCATAGAAATATAATTTCTACTTATGGCAAGGTCTACAATCAAACCATTCAATTATATGTTAACTTATATACAATGGCTCTAGCTTCACCTTAGCTGCTGCTTATAAGAACAACAGGTCATACTTTACCCAAACTTACATATTATATTCTAAGCAACTCATATCATCCAATTAACAATATCATATATAAAACAAAATACACTAATAATCTTTAATTAACATTCAAATACATATTACTTAATAATATTAACCCTTACTAATATTAACTTCATAGAAACTAAAACATCCTAATTATTATAAAATGCATCCATATAACGTATTTTGAATGCTAACCAAATTTAAATACTTTGCTAACTAGCTAATTAAACCTTTCTAAGATCGTATAGTTCTTGTTTATCGACTTCCTTGATTTTTCAGCCTGAAGCCTAGTCTCTAAATATACGTCAATCTACAGATCAATATCAATTGATGTCAGATAGTAAAACTAATTATATATTCATACTCTACACGAAAAATATAATGTTCTGCCTCTTGGGAGCTCCGGTCACCGGAACCACCGCTGTCGCTGCCATCTACGGTGGCCGGAGGTACCATGGTTCCTGAATCTTGCAACTCTTACGCCAAGACATAGCAAATTTCATATAGAACTCAGTTCTATAGCCAATTACTACAAATTATGTCAATATCTAACGAAATCCCAATTTTTTATTCTTAAATCCCTAAATCCCATTTTGATCAATTCCTTCAATAAATCGCCTAATCTATACAAAATAATTTCTAAAGGAGAGAAGTGGGAGGACAATCAGCTTACCTCGTCGGAGATAGTCGTCGGAGTTGCTCGGAGCGAAGGACGGAAACGCGACTGTCTCGATCGGGCTGAAGTCCCAGCTTCGCTGTGACTTTTGCGCTCACCAGAAACGAAAACAGAGAGAAGGGAAAGGAAGGCCGGGCTACTGCGGCGAGGAGTCGAAGGCGAGGAGGCGCGGCGCGGGTCTCTGGTCGTCAGAAAAATGAGAGGAGGAGAGGGCGAGGGTAAGGTCGATGCTGGAGGAAGAAGAAAGGAGAGAAAAAAAGAAAGAAAGAAAGTAGGTCGATTTCTAGATCATTCCGGTTCGATTTGGACCGGTTTGGTCTGATTCAATGATTTGGCTCGATTTTTGGCTCGATTTGCAGGTTTTCTAATCCGATTTGATTTATTTTGATTCTTTTAGTTAGGTTCTAGAACATTTCCTCAATTTACTAAATAATAATAAGAATAATAAGAATAATAATAGATTTTTAGAATAATTAATTTATATAGTAATCACACACATATACATATACATTTTTAATAAATTAATAATTAATGGTCCATAGTTACTTTTAATAATTTCTAAAGGTTCTCCACTCGACAAATATTTAATAATATGATTTGGGCTTGAGCCCAACTCTGTAAACTTGGGCTCGAATTAGAATTAAACAGTATTTGTAGTCCAGACAGTCGAAAATTCAGATTTTTGATTTAATAAAAATTCAAAAGTTTCGAAAATAAAAATTAAGGGTGTTTCACATATGCAGTATACGTTTTATTGTATTTATGCAATAAAAGATATTTTGTCTTTTATGCAATTACCATAATGATTTACAGCCCTTTTTTCTGTTTAACTTTGGCATTCGTAGTGTATATGCTCATAGTATATGAATTAGTTATGCTTTTACAGACTACAGGTTGGCTCTTTTGTTTGTTTTGATTGTATATTGACTAAGCAATTTAACTGTCTTGTTCTTTAAAATAATTATAATAATTATTATAATAAAGAGGCAATAAGTTGTATTCAATATACAACAAATTAATTTGAGACTTTGTTTGGAATTTGAATTTGAATATTGGTATATATATATATATATATATATATAATTATACAATTAAGATGAATTAATTAATTTGATATGTTGCTAAAGTGATCTCTGTAAAATTAATTAATTTATTTAAAATGTATAAATAGTTGAGTGTATGTAATTTATGTAAATATTGATTAGCCCAAAGGAAAATCTATATTTAGCATGATTGCAAAATGCACTTGTGGTAATAGACGTGCGATAGTTCTTTTGCTTTATATGTGAATAACGAATCAGTCGAGAGGAAGATTTATTATTTGACATATTACTTTATTGTCAGTGTTTGATTACTACATCAAGATATCACTTACAAATTAATATTTTTTCCAAGGATTAAACATTAATGGAGTACTCGATATTTTGAAATAGGGTTTGCATATATATTACTTAGGTGCTTATGTGAGTTTATTTATTTTGTTGTTTTGTCATGCATTCAGTTTTTGCTCATACAGCTAATATCACTGCTAATATCAACTCCATTCCTATGTTATAAATGGCACGAATTTTAGGACATGGCAAGAGAGTGTGTTAATTACTCTTGGAGTCATGGACCTAGATTATGCGTTAAAGGTTCCTAAGCCTACTAGTCTTACTGACATGAGTACCTCTAATGAAAAAAGGGAGATGAAAAATTGGGGAAAGTCTAATTGCATAAGTCTTATGGTCATCAAGCGTGACATTCCAGAAGCTTTTAGGAGCACTATGTCCGTTCAGGTGGATACAACTAAGGCTTTCCTTGAGAACCTTGAAAAGAGATTTGCTAAGAGTGAAAAGGCTAAAACTTGTATTATCTTAGCAAAACTCTTGTCAATGAGGTGTTGATCAGATTTCTACACTAGGCTCTAGGAAATTTTGCTACGGTTCCAACGATGCAAGAATCAGCTCGTTCGGACCTTGAACAGACCCTTGAAAGCCTAAAAATCCTAAAATCAAAGGGGAGAGGCAGGGTAGTAATTTGCCCCGATCAACGTCGAATAGCCCCTCGTCAGCATTGATCACCTCCTTTTCCATACCGAAATGGCACACATCGAAGGCCCTAATCAGTACTTAAAAAGGGTACATTGGTACCGCCGTGCCTCTAGCTCAGCAACCCTTGGCCTATAAATATGGCACTTCCCCCCCCCCCCCCCCCCCCATTTCAAGCACCTCTTATTGCTTGATCGAGCACTTCTCAAGCATCAACGACTCTCATTCTCCCTTTTACAATTCTAAGGCAATATAGTCCGACCTTGCTCTTCTTCCTTAGTTGAGTTTAAGGCCTGACTTAGTACTCAAAAGTCGATCCTTTCGACTTTCACTTACACTTTGGTCTTCCTTAGACCAAAGTTATTAGTTAATTAATTAATTTAAGAATTAATCAATAATCTGTTAATTAACATTAGGATAGTATAAGACTATAATTCGGGTCCTCTTGCCCTACCTATGCTTCACTTGGAGGAAGACTCGACCTCCTTGGTCATTTTACAATCCTAGAGCTCCGATTTTGTCGTGTGATAAGCACGAGGGTATAATCACTCAAACTCAAAACTTTTTCAATTAAGTCCAGTATGTCAAGCACCTTGCCAACTGTCAAGCCTGGTCCGTCTAACACTTTGCATGCTTTAAGCTCGGTGCGTCCAATAAAAACTATAAAACTAGTTTTCAAGCAAACCCCTTAAGCCCACTCCCCGAGTGGCACCTTCAAAATCATACCATCCTAATCGATGGTAGAACTTCGTGCGCCTTGATCCTCATACAAACGAGGTACGAAGGCATGCCTACGGATTTCAGGCTAGGTAGCAAGCCCCGACCAAACTGACTGGTCGGGACTTAGGGGAATGTGTTGCACAACCTAGAATCCTCGATAAATGAGGCTAGAGTTAGGCTTCCCTCTGAATTACACACTTTTCAATTATTTATGCTTTTAATGCTTTGTCTATATAAGTATACTCATACATTGATAAACTGACATTCATGCAAAAACGCTCATTTTGATTTCTTAGTTATGACCCAAACCATCGATTCATTTCAAAAGAAGCTGAAAACCTAGTCCACGAACCTAATGATTCGAGGCTAGTGCATTTTATCTTAAAAGGCAAACTGAAAATGGAGTCTAACACGGGGTTTTTTCCTTAATCTTTTCCCCGAAAACAAAAACAAATTAAGGTGGCAACTCTATCACATCACACACCTGTCAAAGTGCTGCAAAGAGCTAATCGGACATCACTTAAGCACTAAACTGAGCCATAATCGATCAAACAAAAGGAACTGTAAGGAGTTCCTCCCAGTTTCCATGACGAACCAACCAATGGGCCCGTCTGGATCGACTCTGTCCTGTGGATCTTTCCCATGGCGCTGGAAAAGGGGCTGACAGTTGGCGACTCCATTGGAGACTTAAACATTTATTCAAACTAAAAACTATATTAAGAGGACTACTGAGTAGGCTTCGAATCTCCGGTTTGAGTCTAATTGAGAATCACCTTTGCATACATTCAAATGCATCATTTGAGATCCTTTCCCATCATTAGAATTAAGCAAATCGAGTTGCTATTATCACTTAGGGGCAATCTTCCTTAAAGGTACCCCATGTTGAGAAAGCTGCTCACCGAATCGTGTGCACCTCCGCTCCTTATGGTAGGATAAAGGGTTTTGGTGTACCGATCGTTCCATTTGATATGACATGGTCAAATGATGAGGTCTATTCCAACTCTAGTGGAATCCACCAAAAGCATTTAATGACCACCGATCCCTAGGATTATATGCACCTAACATCATGAAACCATTTTTGCATAACATCCATGCTTTCAAGCATTTCATCTTATGGACCAAGAGCAATCTTTCAAACTTAAACACCAACCAGTGGTAAACTTAAACACCATCCAGTGGTCAACTCAAATACCATCCGGTGGTCAAACCCAAACACCAACCAGTGATCAAACCTAAACACCATCCAGTAGTCAACCTAAACACCAATCTAGTAGTGAACCTAAACACTAACTAGTGGTCAACTCAAGCACCATCCAATGGTCAAACCCAAGCACCATCCAATGGACCCAAACACCAACCAGTGGTAAACCTAAACACCAATCCAGTAGTAAATCTAAACACCATCCACTGGTAAACCTAAACACCAACCAGTGGTCAAACCAAAACACCAATCAAGTAGTAAACCTAAACACCATCCAGTGGTCAACCTAAATACCATCTAGTGGTCAACCCAAATACCATCTAGTGGTCAAACCCAAACACCAACCAGTAGTAAACCTAAACACCAACTAATGGTCAACCTAAACACCAATCTAATGGCAAACCTAAACACTAACCAGTGGTAAACCTAAACACCAATCCACTGGTCAACCTAAGCACCAACCAGTGGTCAACCTAAGAACAAAATCCCTACCCGAGGGGTTGTACCAGACTGAAACACATACCCAAAAGCCTCAAGCACTGACCTGAGCACTACCAAATCGGGGGCAATGCTCGATCAAGCCCTCAAACCTTAACTCGCGCATTACTTTCCACTATCCAAAAGCCTCAAACACAAACCTGAGCACCTCTAAATTCCCAAAAGCCTCAAAATCGACCTAAGTTACCAAAAAGTCTCAAACTAACTTGAGCTACCAAAAAGCCTCAAAACTAACCTGAGCTATCAAAACGCCTTAAATCTTACCTAAGCACCTAAATTGGGGGCAAAGCCTTGATCTAAGCCTCAAAATCGACTTGAGCTACCAAAAAGCCTCCAAACTAACTTGAGCTACCAAAAAGCTTCAAAACTGACCTAAGCTATCAAAAAGCCTTAAATCTGACCTAAGCACCTAAATTGGGGGCAAAGTCTCGATCCAAGTCTCAAAATTGACCTGAGCTACCAAAAACCCTTAAAACTGACTTGAGTTATCAAGAAGCCTTAAATCTGACCTAAGCACCTAAACTGGGGGCATGCCCTAATCTACCTCAATTATCGATTTGAGCATTGCTTAAACACATATCATACCTTAAACAGTGACATGAGCAAACACCATTATACTTAAAGCCTCAAACACAGATCCCCCCACAACCTTAATCTTGACTTAAGTACCTCAAAAGCCTTAAACCTGACCAAAGACACTTCCAAAACACCTTCAAAAGCTTGAACTTGACCCAAGCACCTCAATTGGGGGCATTCGCCCTAAACCCAAGCCTTGAACCTGACTTGAGCATACTAGTTGCCAAAAACCTCAAGTCTGATCTAAGTACACCCAAAGCCTCATACTTTCTATGAGTATACCAATTACCAAAAACCTCAAGTCTGACCTGAGTACACCAAAAACCTCAAGCCTAACCTGAGTACCATAAAATGCCCCTCAAACACTGGCCTGAGAAATATCCAATTGCTTAATCAAAGTGCATGCTTTTACCTTAACCAAAGCAAACATTAACCTTCTTTTCTGTGATGGAAGCAAACCCCATCACGCTTATGTGGGTCTCGTATATATATGGCACAACCCAAGAGGGGGGTGAATTGAGTTTTCTAAAAATATAAATTTTAGATTTTAAAACAAAATATAGAATTCTAAGCGCAGCGGAAAGATAAAGAACTTGTGAGAATAGATTATGGATAAGAATTTCCTCACAATGTTCTATTCATAGAAAGACTATGCAAAGTGCAACTATTAATTAGAACTGCTTCACAATGCCTTATTCAATATCAGAACTGCTTTATGACGGAAAGCTATTGTAATTAGAACTTCCTCATAAAGTTTAGAAAATCATATGAGACTATGTGAGAGACAGTTATTGAAATTAGTATTGCTTCACAAAGCTTTAATCAAGTTTAGAAAACTGATTAGAAACCTAAGTAGTAAAATATACTGTAAATAGAAGATAAGACTTATCAGAATTCCAGAGTTCTAATATTCAGAGAAGATAAGACTTATTCGAGTTTTAGAACATCAGAACCATTAACAACTTTAGCATTTCTAAAATAAAAACAGAAGTGTAAGTAAAGCAGTATCAAGCAAAACTTCAGAAATTAAAAAGATCAACACAGTGATTTATAGTGGTTCGGCTCTAACTCGCCTGCATCCACTCCCCAAGACTCATCTTGAGATCCTCAACTATGTTATCACTTTTCAAGGGTAAGAGATAAACAAACAGTACAAGGCAATAGATCAACACCTAGATCTACCCTTTATGGGCTAGATTTTCCAAAGGTTCTAGTTAACCTCAACCCTTTCTGTTTTTGGCAGAGTACAGAAACTCAATTCAAGACATTAGAATCTCTCTTACGGAGAAGGTTGCTTGATAACCTCTTTCACAATAGCTTCTTATCTAAGCTATTACACAATTGTTTATCAAATAAAGACCTGTCTACTAAAGATTACAGAATCTAAATAGACAGACAGAAATGCAAATATAAGCACAGGAAAAATAGTTTTTCAAATTAAAAAATCGTTTAGAACACAACACTGTTTTTCAAAAGTAGTTATTATAAAAATTCTTTTCTTTTTAAAGATAAAAACGTAAAGTATAAAGATGAAAAGAAAAACGAGGGTAGAGAGTAAGTTTTGAGAGATAAAGGATGTGATCGATAGGTGAATACTCTTAAAACAAAAACTCTTTCTTCCACTCATTTCAAAATGAAAACGTCTTTTTATAGAGAGGTCTGTGACTCTCGTTTTTCGAAAGTGGATATTGCTTTTTCAAATCGGAATATTTGCTTTCCTTATTAGAAGATACGAAAATCTTAGTTACCAAAATTTGTTTTATTCCTTTTGGTAAGAAAATAGGGGATGATCTTTCTTTCCTTAAACATAAAGATTTTCAAAAGCAATTTATTTGAGAAATATTTTTTGAAAAGATTCTACTTACTAAAACGAAAAGTAAGAACTTTCTTTTAGGTAAGAGAATAAATTAAAATTCTTAGATCTTCAATGAGAATTTCCAAAAAAGAAAGCATACGATTTATTACCAAAATCATTAGAGACAAAATCTCTTTAATTTTAGGTAATTGAATCATTTCGATTTCTTTTCAAGGAATTTCGAAAACAACTTTTTGACGAAATGATTTATTTTTGAAGAATCTAATTTTCGAAAAAATTTTTGATGAGAGAAAGATTAGTTTTTCTATCATAGATGAATTTTCTCTCTATCCTACAATAAATCCTAAGGACCTAACCACTAGGGTCTTCGGATGTCTTCATACACTATGGATTTTGTAGGACTTGCCTTGTTCGTTTGTTACTTTCCATAAGAATTTTGCATAAAATATTATTAGCACAAATAATATAATTTAAAATTATTCATTTTGTTTTAATCATCAAAATTCCGAGATTAGAATTTGACCCTTGGGCCAACAATCTCCCCCTTTTTGATGATGACAAAACTAATAAATTTAGCAAACATATAACATGTGCTCCCCCTAAATTTTATGCATAAAGAAATATAAGTTCTAAGTATGCCAAATGATCTTAATATGAAGCGAATTTAGAACATGTATTATGCTCCCCCTGAATAGATGCAATACAACTATTTATGAAATTTAGAACTAGGGAAACGTTTTAGAAACTGATTTAGAACTAGCAAAGATAGACAAGATATTCTAAGTTCTAATAATCAGAGCATATGATCAGAGCAAAAGAATAGAATTAAAACTGATATTAGAACAAAAGATCTTAAGTCCAACCTATAGAGCAGACGTTAGAATAAGAATCTAAGTTCTAAAACACTCAGTTCATCATGCAGAATATATATAGCTCGCCAAAATAGAACATATAGATAGACAACACATATTAGAAAATAGTAAACACTAAGATATGAGTACTTTGGTTACCACATAGCAGAGTACGCACCAAAATATCACCAAAATATCCTGCGTTCTTCCCCTTTTTGTCATCATACAAAAGGGTTAGAAAAGATTAGAGCATAAAAAAAATAAACAGAATTCCAACGATATAACCTACAAAGACAAAGTAAAATATATTGTTCACAACACATAAAGAAAAATCAGAGAGGCTTGGGATCAGTTCTAAGTCTCTTAGAACTTCTTAGATTCTGAGCAGGAGCGGTTTCAGAAGAGCTTTCTAGCCGTTTAGAAGAAGGGTGCAATGGAGGCTTTCTTCCATGAGTCCTATGTTTACCCGCAGTGTGCTTGACTTTCTTTGGTTTCTCTAAGGTAGGAGTGTAGGGTGTTCCTTTAACTTTCAGAGTAGCTAATTTCCTTTCATTGACATCTTTCATTCTTTCCAAGGACTCAATGAGAGACTGACTTTGTTCAATCACAGTCTTGCAATGCTTTATTGCCTCATCGAGTTCCTTATTATGCTCTTTTATAAGCTCTCTTTCCATCCTTTCTAGCATAGCTTCCCCACTCCTTTGCACTGATAAGAACTCAGTTTCTTTTTCTGTTTTGACCTCAGTTGACTTCTCTTCCTCATTTAATTCTAGTTTTTCTGTCTCAGCATCACTGATTTCTTCTACTTTCTTTCCTTTTTCAGCCTTTCCAAACTCCTTTTTCTCTTCTGTTTCTTTCCCTTTTTCTGATTCTGCTTCCTTCTCAGCTATTTTCTCTTTTTCTGTCTCTTCCTTCTTTTCCTCTTCTAATTTCTTTTCTTCTTCTTTCATTTCCTCTATCTTTTCTTCCTTTTCTATTTCTCCCAATTTAGCTTTTCCTTTCTCTTCTTTCTTCTCCTTTTCCTCAGCCTCTTCCTTTCCTTTCTTTTCTTTCTTCTTCTTTTCCTCAGCCTCTTCTTTTCCTTTCTTTTCTTTCTCAGCTTCTTCTTTTTCTTTCTCTTCTTTCTCCTTTTCTTCTTCACCTTCTTCATCTTTCATTTTTAACGACCCACTATCTAGCTTTGAAACATTATAGCCGTCACTTTCCTATAAATCAACATTCAGAAATTCAAATACTGGTGTAAGCACCATTCCATAGGGCAATTTCTTAGGGTTATTCTGCATTTTGTCAAAGATAGTATGACATAGGTTGAAATGTTTCTTCTCAACTATGTGCCATATAATGCACAGATCAATCTGATTCACATATGTAAGTGAAGCACTTTTGGGATAAATATAATGCACAATCACTTTGTATAGTCATTTCATGCTATCTGTAAACTTTGAGCATTCAATAGTGCCCTATTTGTCTGCAGAACCCCTTTTTATAATTTTCTTCGCAAACTCTTCCTTTTTCTACTCACTAACCCTAGAAATATCCTTAATCTTCGTTACTGTCACGACCCGTTTCCGTGGGCCGGAGCGGCACTAGGACCTGGGTGGGCTTAAGGCCCCCGAAGCCCGTAGTAAGCCTATATTATGCAAACGTCATTTCCTATTCATAACTGTGGATGCAAGCCTAATAATTTATTTCAGTTATGTATCACTAATACAGTTCATATATTTAATATGAACTTTTATTATTCATTTACAACCCAACTGGAATACAATTGCGGAACTCTACCTTTACATTTACATCGTCATTTCTATCATTAACAATCTTATATAATTATTGTCTCAACTCCATAGGATTTTTCTTTCTTCTATTACCTGGAAAAAAAATAAGTAGGCAGGGGTGAGCGCCAAACTCAATGAGTAGGGTTAGATAACTCTCTCACCCCACACAATCACACAGATGCTAAAAATATTTTTATCTAGTCACTGATTAATTTTATGATCATGCAGTTTGTCACACAAATGGCAATACAACAGCAATCACAATTATTATCACCTTCATATAATCACATCACGTGGAAATTAGTCAGTGGAGTCACCGAAACCCCCGATGAGCCGTCCTCCCACATGGCCCATCCTCTCACGTGTGCACCAGGGAGCCGATCCCCCATTCTGGCCGACCGATCTAATCCTCACTTGACCAGCCCTCTCATTGTTTTTCCATCCTCTCTCTCTCTCTTTTTTTTTTTTTTTATACCAACAGGAGGCAACCCGGTCGTCTCCATCAAATCTAGATCATCAGGCGCTCACAACAGGAGGCCACCCTGCGGGCTGCGATCAAACCTAGATTATCCGGTGCGCCCAAATAAAGAAGCCAACCTGTGGTTAACAGTAACGGTAACAGTAGGTGCACACGGGGGCGCCGATCTCCCATTTACCCGGCTAACAGTAATCAGTATCAGGATCCATATAACAATAACAGTCTCACAAACCCATGGTGACCCACTTCATCCCAATTCCACACAAACAAGGCACAACAATATCACATTCACAGATAATCAAGCAATATTTAATATCAACAAATAGTGCATCACAATATGGCAATAATGCATGATAACATTTAGCCGTGAATGCATGAATGCAAGCGGATGAGGCAAATTATCTAACACTACTCACAGTTCTTTATTGTCCTCTAAGGGGACTGCCTTTCTAGCCACATGCTTCCAGCCTTTGTCCTTGCATTTCGGAATTTATAAACCTCTAAAATAAACAAGAAAATTCTAAATAAGAATTTCGATTTAAAAACTTATATTTCACATTCGTTTATTTATTTCGGTTATCGGTCATTTAATTCACTTATTAATTTAAACTATATATATTTATAGATATATATTGGGTTTCCGTATTTATTTATCACTCTAATAATCTTACTCTATATGTTTAAGTTCTATAAACAACTTAATCTCTATAAGTAATTTAATTGCTTATAATTAATTTTATTTTCTACCGAAATTTATTTTATTTTATACCGAAATTTATTTTATTTTTCTACCGAAATCGCGGCAGCATCTCCCCTAAAAATTCAACTATCCACCAATTAACTCAGTTAATCATTTTATCAAGTTCTCACAGCCCATCCATCGGGCAATCAATTCAGTCAATTAGTCCCGTCCTCCACATTTATCCACATCAACAATATTTTGTTCATTTTTCTATAATTCCTTAAATCATAATTTCCTAATTTATTTATTACTCGAATTTAATTTTAATCGATCAAGTAATTTTTTATTAATCAATGGATCAACACTAAATTACATTAATTTAATTAATCAAGTAATTAAACTAATCAGTAGATCTAACCACATTAAATTAATTTAACTAATCAAAATTGCTAAATTAAATTAATTAATCAAGATTACTAAAATAATTTAATTCACTAAAATTACTAAAATCAGATTAATCAACTAAAATTATTAAAATTAAACTAACTAAAATGACTAAATTTAATTAACTATCATTAATAAAAGTAAATTAATTAACTAAAATGTATTTAAATTAATTTATACCCCAAATATAATTTTTTTGTCGAATTTCGCTAGATCAGGGATTTCCACGCGTGCCGGATCGAAGAGCAGTGGCTGTTGGTGGTCGGAGGCACGCTGGAGTGGCGGCAGTGGCAGCGGCGGGCTGTGGCATTGCTGCAGAAGGCTGGTGGCGGCTTGACGAGTTGGAGATCGTGCTGCGTTAGGGGCTGCTGTGCGCTGCGTGATCTAGCAGAGGGTGGAGCGTCGCTGCTGGCGTGACGCGACGAGGAGCGGCGGAGGGGTGGTGCTGGCGCGCGACATCTCCGCTCGAGTTGGTGGAGGCCCGATCCGCTTCTGCCAGCAGTGGAGTCGCAGGCGCAGGGAAGAAAAAGAAAGAAAAAGAAAAAAAAGAAAAGAAAGAAAGAAAGAAGGAAGAAGAAGAAAGGAGGAGGAGGAGAAGAAGAAGGAGGTGGCGACGGTGGCGTCTGGTGGCAGCGTGGGTTATCGGATGGTGCTGCGTGGGTGGTGCGCTAGACTAGGCTGAGTGAGGTGAGATCAGCGTTGAAGAAGAATAAAAAAAAAAAAGGAGATGTTTCTAGATGGTTTGGGCTGTTTCGGTTCGATTCAGCCCAAATCTCGATTTTTGTTTGATTTTGATTTTTCAGTTGGTTTTCGATCCGGTTTATCATTGTACGAATTATTGAATTTGCATTTAAATAATTAACTGCATTTCCAGGCTGTCAGTTTATTAAATTTAATTGGAAAATTTTTGAAAATAAAAATTCGAGTTATTTCAGTTACCCTAGACCCAGTGTTTGGCAAATCAAAAATCTTGCTCAAGTCAGCGTAAGACAACGCTTTGATTTAACTTTTAAGCTTTATAGAGATCGACTTTGTTCCACTAACCTTAAGAGAACCGTAGAACTCTTTGACTAAACTCTCATAACACAGTCTGTTTAACGACAAAAAACTCATCCAACCTTGAAACTCAAAGAGTTCCTTGAAATCAAACTCATTACTACCAAAAAATTTCCAGTCAATGACATACGAACGCATGAGAGGATATGGTGAGAGGATAGATTTACCTTTGTCGCGAGCCCTATCTACTTGTTTCTTTGAAGTAGCAATTTTTGCTTTTTCTTCCTTTGGTTCCTCATCTGGCTTTTTCTGTTTTGACTCCTTTTGCTCATATTTCTTTGATAGTCCTTTTAGGAGTTGGAGTTCTTGCTCAGTTAAAGAATCAGATGAGTAGGTGGAACTTGATTCGGCCATTGTTGAGGTATTTGACATAAAGAACAACTGTCACACCTTACCCTACTGTAAGACATGGCATGTCGCCTGTAATATAATTAATAAGCACTTAATTCTCATTAATGCTTACTAAGTATACTACAAGGGACTTAATCCTTTTAATTCCTACATTTTTATATCTTGTAGCAAAATTCATATGCATCTTCCTGAAGTAAAGAGACTGCATAATCGTACTTCTGAGCATCATCACACTGGAGCTTTAAGAAAACCCTATCAATCCTCTCTAGCCACTACTCAGCTACCATCGGGTCAGTGGTGCCTGAAAACTCTGTGGCCCCATACTTAACCAACTTATCATACTGTCTAATTGGCTGCTGCTGTTGCTGTAAGTTACCGGCCATTTGTCTCAATAACGCAGCCATCTGCTGGGCTATAGGATCAGCAGTTGGCGCAACAGGGACATCAGAACCCTCGGGAGCATCACCACTCTCTTCCTGCCTCGCCTCAGACTGCTCCTCAAGAGGATTAAAATTATCTCCCTGACCAACACCCTGCATACTATTGATAAAAAACAAAACGCCCTCTGTATACTATCACAGAAAAACATTCATCTTATTAGAATATTGTATGATGTAGATATCCAACAATTAACAGTCATGTCATATTTGAGCAGATTACATTTCACACATTTATTTTCAGTAAAAATATAATCCAATATGCAATTAAAACTGCTCTGATACCAAAATAAACATGTCACACCTTACCCTACTGTAAGACATGGCATGTCGCCCGTAATATAATTAATAAGCAATTAATTCTCATTAATGCATACTAAGTATACTACAAGGGACTTAATCCATTAATTTTCATTTAATTAATATTAACATCCTCAATATATAGTGTTTCCCATTATTCTAAGTTTTCCTTTTATTCGGATAACCGAATTCATCGAAAAAGCTAGAATAGAAAGAACTACAAAATTGAGGATATTACTACAACTTAGGGTTTCGTTAGCAAGAGAGCGAGGGAAAGAATATGAAGCGGTTAATAGAGAGGCAAGAACGTTTAAGTAGCAAAAAAAAAATCAGAAATAAAGAACAGTTTTTAGGGAAATTCAAAATGACAAATAGAAAAAAAATAAAAAAAATAAAACCGCCAAAAACTAAGGATACGAAACATAATAAAACAAACACACACAATAAATTAACTGTTTTCGGATTTGGTCTAAAGTAAGATTCTGATAGTGACATTAGAATGTCATATCAGAGCAATATGCATTTCTTTTTAGATAAAAACGTTTTTCACGCAAAAACAAAATAGAACATATTAGGTCTTTCATTTTCGAATATAAAAAGCAGTTTAGAACATACTTACAGAGTTCTAAAGTTACAAGTTTAGAACTAACATACCAAGTTCTCTTCTAATTGAGCAGAATTGGCTTTCATTCAAAGGTTTAGTAAAGATATCTGCCAATTGCTTTTCTGTAGGAACGAACTCAATCACTATGTCACCTTTTTGTACATGATCACGTATGAAGTGATGTCTGAGTTCTATGTGCTTGGTTCTAGAATGCTGAACTGGATTTTTAGATAAATTGATGGCGCTTCTGTTGTCACATTTTATTGATACTGTTTCTAATTTTAGTCCATAGTCGGCCAGCTGTTGTTTGATCCATAGAACTTGTGCAACACAGCTTCCAACAACAACATATTCTGCTTCTGAAGTAGAAAGAGCAACAGATGTCTGTTTCTTGCTAAACCATGATACAAGGGCGCTACCTAGAAATTGGCAAGTTCCAGACGTGCTTTTTCTATCTATTCTACTTCCTGCAAAATCAGAATCACTATACCCAACAAGATTAAATGCATCACCTTTAGAATACCATAGACCCAGATTAGAAGTTCCACAAAGATATCATAAAATTCTTTTAACAGCAATTAAATGAGATTCTTTGGGACATGATTGAAATCTAGCACATAGACAAACACTAAAGTGTATGTCTGGTCTGCTTGCCGTTAGATATAGTAAAGAACCAATCATACTTCTAAACAACTTGATATCCACATTCTTACCTTTTTCATCTTTTTCTAATTTTGAGGATGGACTCATTGGTGTACTACATACCTTGGCATTTTCCATTTTGAATCGTTTCAACAATTCTCTTGTATATTTTTCTTGATTAATGAAAATTCCATTTTCACATTGTTTGATTTGAAGTCCAAGGAAGAAGTTTAATTCTCCCATCATACTCATTTTGAACTCACCCTGCATAATCTTTGAAAATTATTTACAAAGAAGATCAGTAGTAGATCCAAAGATTATATCATCAATATAAATTAGTACAACTAGAATGTCATGTGCTTTATTTTTGATAAATAGTGTTGTATCAACCTTTCCTCTTAAAAAACCATTTTCTAATAGAAACTTACTTAATCTTTCATACCAAGCTCTAGGAGCTTGCTTCAAACCATAAAGAGCTTTAGCAAGTTCGTAAACATGATTAGGTTTATCAAAAATTTCAAAATTAGGAGGTTGTTCTACATACACTTCTTCATTTAGAAAACCATTTAGAAAAGCACTTTTCACATCCATTTGATACAACATGAAGTTTTTAAAATATGCAAATGCACAAAGCATTCTAATGGCCTCAAGTCTAGCAACCGGGGCAAAGGTCTCATCAAAATCGATGCCTTCCTCTTGGTTGTACCCTTGAGCCACTAATCTTGCTTTATTTCTCAGAACGTTACCTTGTTCATCAAGCTTATTTCTAAACACCCATTATGTTCCAATAACAAAATGGTTTTTAGGTCTAGAAACAAGTTTCCAAACTTGGTTTATTTCAAATTGATTTAGCTCTTCTTGCATAGCAAGAATCCAACTTTCATCATTTTGAGCATCTTCTAAATTTTTAGGTTCTATTTGAGAAACGAAAGCAACAAGACCGAAATATCTTTTATATTGAGCTCTAGTCATCATCCTTTCTGAGGGATTATCCATAATGTCTTCTTAGGGATGATACTTATGAAATCGTAATTCTTTTAGTAATTGAGAATCTTCATTTTCTATTTCTGGCATTTGACTTTCAACTATATTCTGATTTTCATGTTCAACTTCTGGTTCAGCCTGATTATCAGTATTCTGCTCACTTTCTGGCTGTTCTAGTTGTTCTGATTGTTCATTCTGCTTTTCATAATTAGAATCTACAACATCGTCACTTTCTAATGTTCTAGATGTAGAGTCAGATTCATTAAACACAACATGAATAGATTCTTCTACAACTAGAGTCTTTTTATTAAATACTCTATATGCTTTACTATTACTAGAATATCCCAGAAAAATACCTTCATAAGATTTATCATCAAATTTAGCAAGATGATTTTTCTTATTATCTAGAATAAAGCATTTGCACCCAAAGATATGAAAATAACCAATATTTGATTTTCTACCTTTGTATAGCTCATATGGAGTCTTTTTAAGTTTATATCTTACTAAAGCCCTGTTTAGAATATAACAGGCAATGTTAACTGCTTCTGCCCAGAAATACTTTGGTAGTTTAGAATCACTTAGCATGGTTCTAGCCATTTCTTGAAATGTTCTACTCATGCGTTCCACAACTCCATTTTGTTGAGGTGTTCTAAGTGCTAAGAAGTTATGGAAGATTCCTGACTCCTTGCAAAAAGTGTCGAATTTCTGATTTTCAAATTCTCCTCCATAATCACTTCTAATTGCTGAGATGTTGTATCCTTTCTCATTTTGTATCCTCTTGCAAAGATGAACAAACATGTCATATGACTCATCCTTATTTCTAAGGAAGAGTGTCCAGGTGAATGTAGAGTAATCATCTACAATAACAAGTGCATGGAATTTTCCTCCAAGACTAGGAATAATTGGACCAAATAGATCAAGGTGTAGCAATTCTAAAGGTCTAGAAGTAGAAAACATGCCCTTGGATTTAAAAGATGTTCTGGTTTGTTTGCCCATTTGACAAGCATCACAAATGTGATCTTTTTCGAATTTCAATTTTGGCAATCCTCGAACCAGATCTTTCTTAGACAGTTTAGAAATAAGGTGCATGCTTGCATGTCCAAGTCTTCTATGCCATAACCAACTAGAATTATCAATAGAAACTAAACATATATCCTGGTTATGCATATCAGAGAGATCTACCAGGTATATATTTCCAAACCTTTTTCCAACAAATAAGGTTTTATTATCATGCATGTTCTGAACTTCACAATGAGAAGGTTCAAAGATCACTCTTCTATCTTTATCACAAATCTGACTAACACTTAACAAGTTAAAATGTAATCCTTCTACTAAGCACACATTTTCTATTGAAGGATTAGAACCTACCACACCAATACCAACAATTTTACCTTTTGCTTTGTCTCCAAAGCGTACTGTACCTCCCTTTTTCTTTTCTAATCTGGTGAATTTCTTTCTATCACCAGTCATATGCCTAGAGCAAGCACTGTCCATGTACCACATTTCTGTTTTCAGCTCACTCCTTAGGCACACCTAGAAAAATCAAGCAGATTTAGGTACCCAACTCATATTGGGTCTTGGAGGGTCAGTGGTATGGTGCATTTAGCTTGTTATGATTTTTCTTCTTGTTGAAACTTTGATATTAGAAACACGATTCAGTTTAGAAATGCTATCGTAATTAGAACTTGTCTTTTCTTTAGAAAACGATTTTGAAATTGATTTTAGAATTCTGATCTCAGTTTTTAAAGCTTCATTTTCAGAATTCAGATTTTTACATTTTTCCTTAAGGTGTTTCAGATTTTTAGAAAATTCATTATTACAATTTTTAAGATCTTTAATTTCTATGATAAGATCTTTGCATGTAACTTCTTGATAAAAAGCATCTTTCAAATGATTACATTCAGTTTTTAGTTTTCTGAAATCCTTCTTTAGAACTTTATGCTTTCTAACAAGCTTTTCAAACTCATTGCAAAGGTTATTCTAAGTATCTAGAAGATCATTTTCTGATTCACGTTCAGAAATACTTACAGTGCTTTCTTCATGCTTCTAGACCATTGCATTTGTTTCGTTGATTTCAGCTTTCTATGTTGAAGTCAGAGTGTTGATTTCTTTGGAGTCAGAATCAATATTAGCCATTAAACAGATATTAGCTATTTCTTCTTGATCACTATGGCTCTTAGAATTAGAATTATCTAAATCACTCCAAGCAGCTACGAAAGCCTGTTTCAGCTTCTCTTTTGTTGACTTCTTTTTCAATTTAGAACAATTAGGCTTGATATGTCTAGGTTTGTTGCATTCATAACAAACCACTTCAGAAGGTTCTTTCTTAGGTAAGTTACCATTTTTGGGTGGAAAGTTCTTTTTGATAAACTTTTTCTGTGGCCTTCCACTCTTTCTATAGAACTTCTTGAATCTTTTAGCAACGAGTGCTAAATCATCACTATCAAAATTGGAAGAACTTTCTTCACTAGAAACTACTTTCAAAGCCAGTTCTTTCTTTTTCTTATCTTCTACAGTCAAAGAAGATTTCATTTCTTATGAAACAAGAGCTCTTATAAGATAATCCTAAGTGACGGGAGTCTCTTTGTAATTCATGACAATTCCTATAGAATCCCATTTTTTAGGTAGAATTCTAAGGATTTTCTTGACAAGCTCATCTTCTGCAATTTCCTTACCGAGAGTTCTCAAAGGATCGACTATATTAGTAAATCTAGAATTTAACTCTGCAATAGTTTCTCCTTCCTTCATACTAAACATTTCATATTCTCTCCAAAGGATATTTATTTTGGATTCATTTACTCTATCTGTACCCTCGTAGGTAACTCTAAGTTTTTCCCAAAATTCTATCGCAGATTTACATCCAGACACTTTGTTGTATTCTATTGCGTCTAAAGCACAATGAAGAATATTAATGGCTTTTGCATTTATAGCAATATCATTCCAATCAGCATCTGTATATTCTTCTTCTGTTTTTCTAATACTCTCATTTTCTACAATTTTCATGGGAATACAAGGACCGGTAATAACATTCCTCCAGCAGTTTATATCAACTGATTTCATGAAGTTTTCCATTCTAGTTTTCCAATAAGAGTAATTAGAACCATTGAACAAAGGAGGTCTAGAAACAGATTGACCTTCTAAAGAAGTAAGAGGAAGCAGGGTTGCCATGGGATCTTATCTCTTAAGCTGTTAAGCTTAGGTAAGTCAAGAGCCAAAGCTCTGATACCAGATTGTGGGTCCCGTATATGTATGGCACAACCCAAGAGGGGGGGTGAATTGGGTTTTCTAAAAATATAAATTTTAGATTTTAAAACAAAATATAGAATTCTAAGTGCAGCGGAAAGATAAAGAACTTGTGAGAATAGATTATAGATAAGAATTTCCTCACAATGTTCTATTCATAGAAAAACTATAAAAAGTGCAGCTACTAATTAGAACTGCTTCACAATGTCTCATTCCATATCAGAACTGCTTTATGACAAAAAGCTATTGTAATTAGAACTTCCTCATAAAGTTTCGAAAATCATATGAGACTGTGTGAGAGACAGTTATTGAAATTAGAACTGCTTCATAAAGCTTTAATCAACTTTAGAAAACTGATTAGAAACCCAAGTAGTGAAATATACTGTAAATAGAAGAACGGTTTAGAACTTGGTATATTCACTTATCAGAATTCCGGAGTTCTAATATTCAGAGAAGATAAGACTTATTCAGTTTTAGAACATCATAACCATTAACAACTTTAGAATTTCTAAAATAAAAACAGAAGTGTAAGTAAAGCAGTATCAAGCAAAACTTCAGAAATTAAAAAGATCAACACAGTGATTTATAGTGGTTCGGCACTAACTCGCCTGCATCCACTCCCCAAAACTCATCTTGAGATCCTCAACTATGTTGTCTCTTTTCAAGGGTAAGAGACAAACCAACAGTACAAGGCAATAGATCAACACCTAGATCTACCCTTTATCCCACTAGATTTTCCAAAGGTTCTAGTTAACCTCAACCCTTTTTGTTTTTGGCAGAGTACAGAAACTCAATTCAAGACATTAGAATCTCTCTTACGGAGAAGGTTGCTTGATAACCTCTTTCACAATAGCTTCTTATCTTACACAATTGTTTATCAAATAAAGACCTATCTACTAAAGATTACAGAATCTAAATAGACAGACAGAAATGCAAATATAAGCATAGGAAAAACAATTTTTCAAATTAAAAAATTGTTTAGAACACAACACTATTTTTCAAAAGTAGTTATTATAAAAATTCTTTTCTTTTTTAAAGATAAAAACGTAAAGTATAAAGATGAAAAGAAAAACGGGGATAGAGAGTAAGTTTTGAGAGATAAAGGATGTGATCAATAGGTGAATACTCTTAAAACAAAAACTCTTTCTTCCACTCATTTCAAAAATGAAAACGTCTTTTTATAGAGAGGTCTGTGACTCTCGTTTTTAGAAAGTGGATATTGCTTTTCCAAATCAGAAAATTTGCTTTCCTCATTAGAAGATACGAAAATCTTAGTTACCAAAATTTGTTTTATTCCTTTTGGTAAGAAAATAGGGGACGATCTTTCTTTCCTTAAACATAAAGATTTTCGAAAGCAATTTATTTGAGAAATATTTTTCGAAAAGATTCTACTTACTAAAATGAAAAGTAAGAACTTTCTTTTAGGTAAGAGAATAAATTAAAATTCTTAGATCTTCAAAGAGAATTTCCGAAAAAGAAAGCATATGATTTATTACCAAAATCGTTAGAGACAAAATCTCTTTAATTTTAGGTAATTGAATCATTTCGATTTCTTTTCAAGGAATTTCGAAAACAAGTTTTTGACGAAAGGATTTATTTTTGAAGAATCTAATTTTCGAAAAAATTTTTGATGAGAGAAAGATTAGTTTTTGTGCTCATAGATGAATTTTCTCTCTATCCTACAATGAATCCTAAGGACCTAACCACTAGGGTCTTCGGATATCTTCACACACGATGGATTTTGTAGGACTTGCCTTGTTCGTTTGTTACTTTCCATAAGTATTCTGCATAAAATATTATTAGCACAAATAATATAATTTAAATTTATTCGTTTTCTTTTAATCATCAAAATTCCGAAATTAGAATTTGACCCTTGAGCCAAGACTCACTTTGAAGCTTCACATCGCTGAGTCGCCTAATATCGCCAGAGATCAAAGAATGAGAACTGTCTACGGAGACAGTCTCGATTTGCACCCTTAGAGGCTCTACTTGTATGGAAGGAAGCCAAAAAGGGACCAGTGGCTCTAGGGAAGTCGACCGCCACCTCCCTCTCTTCGAGTGGTGGCAGAAAACGGGAAGGGAGGAACGGCGCGCTCTGGAGCAGAGCGAAGAAGGAGAGAAAAAAAAAAGAAAAAGGCTGGTTTCTAGACTATTTTAGTTCAATTCGAATCGGTTTAGTCCAATTTAGTGATTTGACTCGGTTTTTGCTTAGTTTACAGGGTTTTCACTTGGTTTTCAAAAAATTCGAACTGGTTTACAGGTCTGATTTAGTAATAATAAAATATTTTCTGCCTAATTTCATTGGTGAGAGTTTATGATTAAATTTTTAAATGAAAAATTTTTTGAAAAATATTTTCCGGGTTGTTTCATTTAATTACAAAAAATTTAAATATATATGAGAATTTCAAAGAAAAAAATCAATTAACTATATCAATTGAATTATATAATTAATTGTGCTAGTAAATAGTTTAATTTATTATTTGAGATTATCAAAAAGTATAAATTTTTACCTTTCATCATCTATGTATGTATATAAAAGCAGGGTAGTTTGCTTTATATGGAAGCCGAGTGTAAGTAGTATAATTTGCCACTTGATATTATTTTAGATTATAGAATGATAGATGTTAGAATTATAATATAATTTAGCACGATTAAGAATTGTAAAAAGATCAATTGTTTTATATTTTCAGATAATCCATTTATCAACATAATATTTATAAAAAAGATTATCTCTAGCGTTTAATATATTAATATAAATTTAAATCTTCTTACAAAAAATTTAATAAATAATCCACACGCTTAAAAAAAGTGTGAATAAATAATATATTAATATTAAATAAATAATATATAAACAATTTAAAAAATATAAATTGGAATATACACGATATGATAATTTATAAAAAGTAAAACATCCACACGCTGAGGACATGCTACACTAAATACATTAATGTTTTTAAATAAATAAATAATCATTTATAATAAATCATAAACATAAAATTAAAAAAAAAACTTAATTTCTTATTTCAATGACACAAAAATAAATTTAAAAAAAAAACACTTCATTTTTTATTGGTAATAAAAAACCCTTAGCTGATTAGCTTGGTGTATTGAGTAGTCTCATAAACTAGAAGTTAGGTTGCACGGACACGGGACATGAGATACATGAACATATGAAATACGACAATTTTTAAAAATGGTAGGACATTCACACGCGTAAGGCATTCACACGCGTAGGACACATTACACTAAATAAGTAATATATTAATATTTCAAATAAATAAATAATCATTTATAATAAATCATAAACATAAAAAAAAAAAACTAAATTTCTTATTTCAATGATGCAAAAATAAATTAAAAAAAACACTTCATTTTTATTAGTAATAAAAAAACCTTGTTTGATTAGCTTGGTGTATGAAATAGTCTCATATAGCAGAGCTAAGTTGCATGAATACCAGATACAAATTTATGACATGAATATAAATGTCTCGTGTAGCGGGTTGACATGCGGGTTAGGCAAGTGATCCGTTTATTTAAGAGTAAAGAGGTAATTTTAGTGTTATATAGAAATACTCCAATTAAAACCTATTTAAAATTTATTATTGTATTACTTTTTTATTTTAGTTATCAATCTTGAAGAATTTGTGCATTTTTATGTATGGAAATTTATTTTTAAATATGAGTGAAATTAACTAGGTTAAAATTTAAAAATATTATAAGCAGGTTAAGTGGGTTTTATACAAGTCAACACGACCTACTTAACCTGTTTATAATATTAAGCGGGTTACATGTGTTATATATGAGTCAACACGACCCACTTAACCTGCTATGATATTACACTAGTTAAACGTGTCGTGTTGGTGTCACCTGCTTAATTTTCATGTCATGTTCGTATTGGTAAATTTAATATAATTATTAAATTGGTCAAGTTCGTATTGACCCTAATCGTGTCCCGTGTTAGGCGAATCTGTGTCGAATCTAATGCGCAAACTCATTTTGACATCCCTAGATCATACCATAAATGACTTTTGCTATTGCATATTTTGGTAAAAAGACTTCGCTGGATACTTAAAAAGATACATATTAGCATTGTAAATTTTTTAGCATATCTCAATGAGATATAATTTTGTAATGCATTTCACAATCATTTTATTATATAATTTTGTTATTTTTGAATGATATTATAAAATATTATTTCATCATTTAATATTACTCCATGCATTGCACGGGTTCTAATACTAGTTTAATAAAAATACATAAGTAAATTATTTAAATTAAAACAATAAAAATATAAAATTACAATAATTTCTTAAAAAGTACATTCAATTTAATTAAAAAATAAAAAATTATACAATTTGCGAGTACATGACTAGGTTGAAGTAACGATTGAAATAATTTTATTAGGGGATTTGTAGCTTCTATATTGAATTTGTGGCTTCAACAAGATTAGGAAATTTGGTAACCGAATCAAACTACAATTTGCGATTTGGTCAGATTCAATTACCAAACAAATTCGGTCTCAATTGGTTACTTTAAAGACAATATTTTTGATTTTTGGCTTTTTAGTTCCAACCAAATCGCCCAATTGCTTACCCATAGAGGTGAGCATTCTGTTAATCTGAACTAACCCAAATCGAATAACTCAATTTGAATATAAGAAAATTTTATAAATCCATTATCCAATCCAAACCATATTTAATATAAAACCAAAAGTAACCAAACCCAATAATATGCGGTTTTATTATAAAAAACCGTAACCGTTTGAATAACCGGATTAGTATTTTCAGTTGGTTAATCCAAACCGATTATGAGAAGATATCCAAATCCAAAATTTTTCAATATAAATGTTACTGTCTTCCGATTCACAGTTTGCACTTTTAAAATATTTATATATATATGCTTATAAATTTATAAATTGTATAGAATAAAAATAAAAATAATAAAATTAATTAATTAATCCAACAAGTCACAAGTGTCCAAACAAAAATTACAAAGGTAGTCATATTTAAATCCAACCATCCAAATAACAATTAATATAATTAACATTAAAAAAAAACATTCGTTAAACTTCTAATTACAAAATTACAGTTAGTAACCAATTAAGTATGGCGTTTTTTATCAATGATCTCAAAAGTTATACCATATTATTATTAACTGTTAGAAAAAATATATAAATATAATTTGTACGCTTTATTTTATTTTAATATGGGTTAAAACACAATGTTTTGACAAAAAAAATCAGAGAAAAAAAATATCTTGAGTACTAATATGGTTAATTTGGATTAATCGAAATTTTTTTCAAACTAACTGCACCATAACCGAGAAACAAAATTAACATTTATAACTAAGCCATTTAAATCAAAACTAATTTATTAGCAACCGAACCAAACCAAATTATTCAGTTCGGTTTGAATTTTTGGTTATATTCGCGGATTGCTCACCCTTACTTACTTGCCCGTGCTTTTTTATTGCATCTCTCTCAATCTTCCTGTACGGTTTACCGTTTTACCGTCATATTTTACTCTAGAGGCTCGGTTGGATTCGGCTTGGTAAAATAACCGCATTTTGTGCACGTCTACCACTACCAGCCCTAGAAAAAAAGATCAATACTCGATTGCTTTGGCTCTCATCTACCATGTCCCGATTTCCTCCACCACAGTAACAATTAGCAAAATAATGGCAACGCTCACTCTCCAGTTCTCTCGCGTTACGTGCCACCACATTCCTCTCTTCACTACTTTTTTCACTCGCTCTTCCCTCATTCTCCGCAAATCTTGTGCCACCTCCTTCCGCCGGAATTTCGACCGAACTCATTGTTTATTTGGTTACCGCACCTTCCATCGCGGCTTCTCTGTTGCCTCCGCTTCGAGCTCTCCTGGTTTCCCTCAACTCTATATTCCTTGCTTTTATCTTCAATCTGTTATGGGTTCGGTTTTTGTTCTTAGTTTAGTTTTGCGGTTCGCTAAGTTATAATTGTTTTAAATTCTTAACAATTTTGTTTGTCAAGTGATATTTTTGGAAATTGTTTCCGGTCTCTGAGTAAGTAAAGTGACAGGAATTATAGGTAAAAAAAATTGAAGTGGAAAAAGCTTTACAATTTATTATTTTTGGTGCTCGCTATTAGGTCGTGCTGTTCCAGTTTTTGTTTAGCGTATATATTCTGCAAAGTGATGGTGAGATTAGATTACAATCTGTATAAAATGTCGCCCCTAAGATTAGTTAGTTGTCTGTAGCTCCAAATGCATTATTTAACCAGGCATCTTTCAAGGAGGTAGTGAGGTAGTGCTGCTTGAAGAGTAGCCAGTTAAAGATTTTTATACGTTAAAGCACATACAATTGAAAAGTCAGGAGGTTTCTCGTAAGCCTTGAGCCTGTCAGAGTAGATATCCTCGACTTCTTCCTTACTGTTTATTGCTACAGACTGTAAAGAAGCATATAATGGGCTGTCACTGAATAGCTCAAGCCTTGTAGTAGTGATACGCTGAAGCATATAAAGGCAAAGTCAAATATTTAGGCAAGCTTATTTAGTTTAGATTAGTGCCAAAGTTATGATATTCTTCACTCTAAAGCACTTTATTTGTAAAAGGATCGGATGTTGTGTTGTTGGTAAATGTCTTCCAAGTGAAAGAATCTAAAGTTTGCGACTTTGTCAAAATATGCCAAATTTTGATATATCTCATTTTTTAATGTGGATATAGTTGTTTATTTTAATACGATTTGAGAATTTGTATTGAATCTTACAGTTTTATTATATTCTCAATTCAAAAAATGATTTTGATTCTCGATTAAAATATTGATTTGACAAATATATCATTTACCATTGTAATTTCGAAAACAACTTATTTTTCTCAAAAGCATAACTCATTCTTTGGAATGTGCTCAACCTTCAGTTATCATTCACGATTTCTGCTACATAATGCTTCTACCCATTCCAGCATCTTTAAGCTCTTGTGATCATAATTATCATTGACTAACATTGATGTGATCACATAGTGTTGAGTGTTGACAAGAACCATGAATCCTTCAGCTATTGATTATCATCATTGTGAATTCAAGCATTTTTAAATTTTTTCCAGCTGTTAGATCATTTTGAAGTTGCATAAGTTTAGATTGAGATGGTATATTACAATCATACTGTAGCCCAACCACTACACCAGTATGGAAAGTGGGGCACCTTGATGTACTGATAAGAAAGCAAGCTTTAGATGAAAGTAGATATGTAGGGAAATAGCATGAAAGGTTCTATTATCTCCAGATCTTTCTAAAATGTAACCCTAACTTAGTGGAATGAAAGAAGTAGATTCTATATCCCACTCCTCCTAGTTTGGGTTTAACGCCTTGTTGCGTTGAGTTTATATATCTTGGATCAATTGTGACTTCCCTCTTATTAGTTTAGATAAAGCAATGCATTGCCTAGGTGTTGTTATTGCTTTTTTTTTTTATTGGATTTTTTTTTGAATCAGTAAATGAAATAATATTCCTTCTTTCAACATTTTGCAGATTGGAGTAGTTACGCTGGAACAAATGATGAAAAATATGATGTCATTGTAGTCGGAGGAGGACATGCAGGTTGTGAAGCGGCCCTTGCGTCTGCTCGTTTGGGGGCAAAAACTCTTCTTCTCACCCTAAATATAGATCGAATAGCATGGCAGGTTATCATTTCCAGCAATTTTATTAGTGCTAGTCTTAGTTGAAAGAATGGTCCTATTCAATTTTGGGACAAAATTTCTCAGTTACATGCGGACACAAAATATTTTTATTGTTTTCTAGACAGAGCAAAATCCATGCAGTAAAAGTTAATAATATGACAATAACGAGATTGTCCTAAGCATTAGTATTTAATTAGTCATTTGATTGGAAGACATAGATGCATATGTATATAAATGATACTGCAAACTGTTTCTCTCTTAAGAATCTTGTAGTATGTTAATTTCTATACCTTAGATAGTGTGCACATAACTATCACTTACACATGCAAATGAGTAAAGCAAGATAGTGTTCAAAAATATTCTAACCAAATGTTCCATACAGCCTTGCAACCCAGCAGTGGGTGGACCTGCAAAATCTCAACTAGTTCATGAAGTAGATGCTCTTGGTGGTGAAATCGGAAAAGTTGCAGATAGGTAATGTCCAAAAATATCCTTTAGTTAATATTAAAATACTTGGTCTAATCTTGCGTGACTTGGCGGTTGTTGGTGTGAGATGCATGATCTATAGAATTTGAGTATGCTATTCGACGGGGCAGTGCTAATATCTGCTTTGGTTACATTACATCAAGCACAGATCGTGGATCATGTGGAATGAATATGAGAATGTAAAACATCCTTGTCCAAAAATGTCATACAGTGAGGGTAGCCTCCTTTCTTCTGAGATTGCCTCCTTGGATTTATTAGTGAGAATGAATTTGCACTATCCAAAATAATTGGATTTATAGCTGATAAATGTAAGAAAAGTAGAGAAACTGGTGGCTGTTGAGAGTACATTAATACTTAGGTACTGTATCAGCAGAGGGATTGGGAAAGAAATGGAAGAAGAGAGGATCGAGGAAAGAGAAAACAATTACGCATGTGTTCTAAACTAAATCCGTGTTGAATTTCTTGTTACCTCAGAAAATAACTAAGTTATATGCTAGGAACCTCATGTTCTTAGTAAACAAGGGATACTGACTCCAAAGTAACAAAGATTACTAAACTTGCAAAACAAGAAGCAAATAAATTCCTAGATGAATTTTTCCTAATGAAAATTAAGAAAGTTACTGAAAAGTAACTCCCTGCATTTCCTAGGTAATATTCCATTAGAAAATTTTCTGGTCACTTAAAAAGAAATGAAATTTCTTGATTTTCATGGTTTTAAAAGGAGTAACAGTTGGTTATCACCAATTAAAAGGGGAGAACCCATGTACTCTTTCGGATCCAGGAAAGAGCTCTCAGATTTCTTTCACTTCTAAATCCCTAACAATTCGATTTGGGGTCAGTACACAAAGATTGAAGGTCATTTATTCTCCATTCCTAAGTTTGTAGCCTTTGCATTAGCTTCATCAATATTATGGGTTTGGATGATTGGAGTGGGCTAACTATGGTTGAGATTGTTCTGATTTGTTCTTATGTCCTGTCTTGGATTATGGAGCATTTTGCTTGTATTGGATTAGTGATGTTGATCGGCAGAAAGTTAGTTGAGCAATGGTTTTCAGGTTTACCGCATGAGGACTTATACCATAAGTAAATAATATAGAATAAATAAAGATGATATGATTGTAAACTTAACCTGTACTATTTCAATTTCATGCTTTAGGTGCTATTTACAAAAGCGTGTGCTGAACGTTTCAAGAGGTCCTGCAGTTCGAGCTTTGCGTGCACAAACGGACAAAAGGGAGTATGCTATGCAAATGAAAATGATAGTTGAAAGGCAAGCGAACAAATTTAATTTTCTTTGTTAGCTAATTCATATATGCATGTAATTGTGTTGTTGTAGCTTATAGAAATATTATCGAGTTGTGTTGTTGTAGCTTATAGGAATATTATCCAGTCTCATATTTTAAAGGTGTTGAGTTGATGTTGCTAATATCTTTTGTTGCATATGGACTTCTCTCAAAATTGAGGTGATTTCATAGATTTAAAACTAACCTGAAGTCATTTAGTTAATTTAAGTTGACTTCAAAACTAGTCCTTAAGGTTTTCGAACTTTCAAAATAATGTAGAAGGAATACTGTTATCCAAAACAAGGATACAAAAATAAGACTCAAAACAAAGAAAAGACCCCTAAAGAAATAGGTACGGGTTTTCCGAGAAAGCTGAAAATGCAAAATTGTCCATTGGACCTAAAAGTCTTGACTAATGACTTAGTTATTTAAATAGGCATATTAATATAATTCTAGAAGGATTAGACAGTTACTATAATATCTGAAATAACTACCCCACGAAATGTGGACCTTAATTCTAAATTCTTGAAGTCTTTGAATTTAAATTTTCTTGATCTCCTTGCTTGTGTAAAATTTTGGCAAGGAAAACACATGTAGATATTATCTTACAAATTGATAATATGGTTATAGTATTTCTTTTTGCTTGATGTACAAGAATCTGGTTTTTTTTGGGTTTAACACTGATTTTTTTTTTTTTAAAAAATGCCATTCTTCTTTACCTTAAGAAGCTGCTGACCATGTGCTCATGCTGGTTAATTAAATTCCATTGGAATTTGTGATGTTTTCATACACATAAAGGGAGAGTAAGCTTTGGTACATTGTTTAATTTTTTATATAGAGTTTGTAGGTGTATGTGATTTTAGCCATAGTAATTAAAAACACAATGGGCAAAGGGCTGTTGGAGCCTAGGTGCTAGCCTTTGGGTGAAGGCACGTGCCTGAGCAAGGGAGGTGCAAAAACTAAAAACAATTGAAAAACACATAGCTCTGAAAATTATCTTTTAAGATATCAGAAAAAAAAAAAAAATGAAAAAAAAAATCAGAAAAATATGGAAAAAGAACACAGATAAATCAGAAAAAAATTGGAAGCATAGCAGCTTATGTTTTAAGATATTGGAGTTAAGAAAAAGGGAGAACAATTGACGACATGGACAACAAAAGGAAGAAAGAAAATATACAGCAAATATAGGAAGACAAATTGACAAAGAGATATCTGAATAGTTTTTGGCTGGAGGCTGGATTGTAGGAGGTGAGGATGATGCCACCTGGACAGCTTTTTATTGAAGAAAATCCTAGGTAACTGTTCAGTGAGGTTGCCCGTCTGCAAAATTTGAGGCGCGACCGCTTTCAGGCTTGCCTCTTTAATAATTATGCTGCTAGCAATGTCAGTGCCGTGCAGTTTTGGGACAAACTTTTTTCTAAGGTTAAATGAGTCAATTATGATGTCCAGAACGAATTATGACTGCTAGTATAGCTTCTTTTATTTTGAAATTTGATTATGATATCATCTGTGTTGTAGAGTAAGTGAACAATCCGGCTTATGTTTACCATGACTAAACTTGGTAATATGTTAGTTTTCTGTTGTCTCTATTTAACCACACTGAAGAGAGCAGACAAATCACTGAGTTAGTGTGCTATTCTGAACATATGCTTCTAAACACAAACCTCATAGTTTACTTACAGAGAATCAACTGTTGCCAACATCATAAGTATCCTATTTCAAACCAATTTTTAACAATATTTTACTACTAGAATTATGAAAAATAAGAAATTCAAGCAAGTGATTCTGACAAATAAAAGGTCAAGAGCTCTTCTTTTTATCACGAAATCTGATAGTTTCTTTACTGTAGTCCATGAAACTTGGGAAATAAGAAGGGGGAAAGAAAAGAGTATACTTAAGGGGCAACAAGACGAAATCTGTATGTTTCTTTTGTGTTATCTATGTTTCCATCTTCATGGAAAACACATTTTTGAGTATTACTATATTTTTTTACTCCACAGAAAGTTGCCCTTGAAGAATAATTTCTGTGATATTGTAGACAACAAAGAAAACAGTGTGATGGGTTGGAAAAGAGGATTCTGAAAAGTGTGGATTCAACATGACGATTTTATGATAAATATTGTGATCTTTAGACCTGTTAGGACTACACAATTCATTTATTCATTTTTTTGGATTTTAATTTAGTTGTTTGACCGATTGTGGGCCTTGGTTCAGTATTGAATTTGCTTCATTATGACTGGGACATCATGGGTTCCAATCACTGAGACCTCCTCCTTGTGACGTGAAGTAATGCTACGCACATCTCATTCTCCCCATTGCTTGCAATCTGAAAAGCTTTGTGCATTGGGACATCTTTTCCCTCACTTTACTTTGTCCAATTTTAACATGTGATCTGAATTTCTTTATGGGATTCAAATTTGCTGACTCAAAACGTCATGCCATCAATTTTTCAGTTGAATTTAGCAGCTGTTGACTGAACACAAAAACCTAGCACTGGCACATGGCTGTGTTGATGTTTGAGCTTTAGTAGTCCCTTCCGTTTATACAACTTATGCTTGATTTTGAATATTGTGGGCAATTGGAGAAGTGAAGAAGCATAGACTCAGATTAAAGTTTCTGTCAAATACGGCTTCTAAATGGTTGAAATGGCTGTTTTAGTGAACCACTTATTGAACCAGATTTTGATCCCTAATCTCATGCGCTGTCAAAAGACTCTCCTAGATATGATGAATGGTACTTTTTGGATGAATTTTCTTTATAAAAATGTAAAAATATTAGAACCATTCACCTTTTTGATGCTTTGGTTAATAAAATGTTGATCTTAAGAATCCATATGTTGGGTTTTAAGAAAAAGGGGGATATTCTTCTCGTTTGTCTTGTAGAAAACGAACATTACCATGCCTACCTTAATTTTATATATATATATATATATATATATATATATATATATATATATATATATATATATATATATATAATCTACACCACTCTTCCTCTATTTTTTTTAATAGAAGGCTTTCTCCATTGCTCAAATACAATTCAATAGTTAAACTGTGATCTTTATTTTTCCGTTCACTAGCTTCTTTCAATGTAGTCTAAAATTGTGAAGGTTTGAGTTTCTATTTTTTAATCATTATGATTTGCTTGCATTTCAGCACTCCAAACCTTTCTATCAGAGAGGCAATGGTAACAGATATCTTACTAGGAAAGAATGACAATGTGGAAGGTGTCCGCACTTTTTTTGGGATGAATTTCTATGCTCCTTCTGTTATTCTCACAACTGGAACTTTTATGAGCGGCAAAATCTGGGTTGGCAGAACTTCTATGCCTGCAGGAAGAGCTGGTGAGTCATCTTCACAGGGACTCACTGAGAACTTGCAGTCCCTTGGGTTTGAAACTGATCGATTAAAAACTGGGACTCCAGCAAGAGTGGATATTCGTACTGTAGATTTTTCAGGATTGGAACCTCAGCATGGGGATGAAGAGGTCCTTCTATTTAATCTCATAAGTATGTTATGTTGATTAGGTTCTAATAATTCTTGATTTCAAATGATTCTTCAGAGTTGCTTATGCAAGTAGATTAGAAAATCAGAGTTTATGTTGTTTTTCTATTGCAACAATAGCACATCTAGTACCAGTACCTTGTCTCTGGTGCCCCATCAAATTTTAATCGGATTTTGGCTCTCCTTGTCTGCTTAGTAACATATCTATCACTAGGCATGGTAACTTTTGCATAAATGAAAAATCACTTCCATATCAATGACATCCATCTTATACTGTCCTGAAAGGTGCTAGTTAGTTGGAAGCTTTATATATTTCCAAGATATGGAGCTCCCAGATTGGCAGGATGTTAGATATATTTGTTATGACTTCATTATGCTGAAACAGAACAATTCCTCTGAATGTAATTGGTCCTATGGAATTCAGATCTTGTTTGGATGAAGAAATCACGGTCGTATTTACTATTAGCTACTTAACATTTGTGGTTGTATGCTGATTGTCAGTGGATAATTGACAGGTCAGCTGGTTTAGTTTTGATCCTGATGTACACATTGAAAGGGAACAAATGTGTTGCTATCTGACACGCACTAACAAAATCACTCATCAGCTTATAAAGGAGAACTTGCATGAAACTCCCACTTATGGAGGGTGGATTGAAGCTAAGGGGCCTAGATACTGCCCTTCTATTGAAGATAAGGTATGGTGTTCTGGTTTATTTATCTTGAAGTAATTTCATTTTTTCTCTCGCTCTTTCTTTCTTATTTTTTTTCAGTTTTCAAATTATGAAAAATAAAAGATATCATAGAAGAGTGCCAAACCTTGTACAAAAGGAAAGTAATTTCCCAGTCAAAAATTAGAAAAGTTGAATATAGTTTGTGCCTCCACAGAGTATTTACCTGCTAAACCAAAAGACTGAATTGTAGAGCCATACATCCCAGAGAAAAATAAAGACAAATTTTCACAATTAAAGCTATTCGTTTAACTCCTTACAACCCATAATAATGATTGGGATCAAAGGTATGCTACTGTTCTTATCCTTTCGCAAGCACACCAAGTTACCAACCTGGCAGCCATCCAGGAAATTCCAGTGATGAGTAAGCCTACTTCTATAACTTTCTAGCTGAAGAACATTGCAATAAAAGATGTTCAATAGATCCAGCTTCTTTTTCAGACATAAAGTGACTTAACCCCTTTTCAAAATTTATTAGTTTCGGGAACACATGTTAACCATGACTTTGTCCGCTTATTCGAAAGGTTGAATAATTAAGTTCCTATCTGTACTCCTTTCTTTTTCCATCGGAGAAGACTTGAGAATCCATCAAGTTAATGGATAGAATCCTATGTGAATCCAAGCCTAAAAGAAGCTTAATACCCTCATAATTGCTGAGTTTGCATGTAGAATTATCGTGGCATCCTCGTAAGTCGTAAGTTCTTGCTTCTCGATCTTTCAATAGTGCATTTTTTTATGTGTCTATGATTGGAGTGCTTTACTTTTATTGTTCTTGTTGTAATCATTCTCTCCTTTTCTCATATAACAGTCTTGTTTTAACTAAGATAAGACAACTGTTCCATCAAAAACATTTCTCCTCTAAGTAAACTGGTGAATTTTGTCTTTTTGCTCTTATGCAATCTCCTGTATCTGTATCGTTTAAGGTCCTAGTATTTTTTTATTGGCCGAATACATAAATTCACACTTGAATATTGCAACTTTAACTTTATGGCTCACTAAACTTTGTGAATGACCTATCAAGCATTTGAGCTTGCAAACTTTGGTGACATTGCAAACCTTCCACCCTGACAACAACAGTTTTTGGGGTATTTGACTTTCATATGCAAAATATTGATTTGATGTGTAGTTAGCATACCTTTTGAAACAATAATTTTTCATCTTTCAATTGTATAGTAGTGGTTTAATTGATTTAATTCTATAAGTTGAAATGTCTAATGAAATGATTTTGCAAGTTGAAGTGTTTAATAGGTGTAATTTTATAAGTTGAAGTGTATGATTGATTAAAATAAAAGTTGAGATGCTGTAAGGGTAAAGTAACAGAGTTCAGAGGCGAATTTATTTATTCAACCATGTTTTATTTCTTCCCATTTTTAGTTTATGGAGTTTGGTTATCCTAATTGCAATGTACTATTGTTAGAGGTAACACTGGCTGGCTGTCTTTTGGTATAGAAAGCGCCATTCATATGTTTGGCATTTAATAATTTTTTCACTGTTAATTTGTCAAAATCTTCTGTGATTTGTGCAAAAGAGAATTAATGATGGGAAGCTAAGTTGCTGCTGCTGCATTTCTACTTTCACATAATGTTTAGGGTGTTTATTAAGCAAATAGCAAGTCTTACATCTTGTCTTTACAGATTGTGAGATTTCAAGATAAAGAATCGCACCAGATTTTTCTTGAACCAGAGGGTCGAAATGTGCCTGAGCTATATGTGCAGGTATGAATCTAGCACTCTTACCTCTCTTTCTTATATGTTGCTGAAAAATGAGAAAAATAAAAGATTAAAGCTGTGAGAGAATGAATATTTGAATCAACTACAAATTGCGTACTTGTCAACTTTATGCTAAAAAGATTCAGTAAATGCATGTTGTGTCCATATAAATTAAATATGGAAATTTATATGCCTTCTTTTGGCGTCAGCACATTGACACTGCAAAAATATTCATTTTAATTTCAATGGTTTGAATTCCTTGGAAATAAATACACTGGAGATTGGTTCTATCAAAATTGATGGAATTTGCTTATGCGTTCAACAACGGTTCTATCAAAATTATTATTGTGGGAAAGTGGCCATTGATTTAATGTTCAATTTTTCTCAAGCATAATATTTATTTGCATTCAATTGAATTCTTAATGTTTTAATATATGAGATACCCAAACTTCACAAGTCAATTTTAAATGCAGTAATTCTATTTTAAAATTCATTTGCAAATGACATTAATCCCTTTGTTTATGTGATTCCAAGTGGTCCTATTGGGCAAGTTTTGGGATCATTTGGAAGCTAAAGGACAGGAAATTTATAGATAGTTAAAGCATTAGATTTTGGATTAGTGGTGAATTTAGGGGGAGCAAAATAACTATTGATGCGACTACCTGTGGCTGTGAGTATTTTGCAACTTCTGGACCTTGTTTTTAAAAGAATGAAGCCTTGTTGGTCGTCTATAAATTAGAAAGCTCCCAAAAAAGTAGTGATATCATATTCGTGGTTGTCTGCTTCTCATATTTTCTATTGAATAACATTTTCAGAATTAATTTCTCTCTTTAATTTGTTGTGAATGTTGGGAATTGGAAATTATCTCTACTGTCACTTGGCATTCTCAAATTGTCATTTTATATAAGCTATCAGGATAGTAATTAAAGGCACAAGGCACGAGGTGGGCACGCCCCTGAGTGAAGTGAGGTGCAAAAATAAAAAAATATTATAAAGAATATAAAATAATATCAAAATTGTACAAAAAATTGATATTAATAATATAAAACATATAAAATTTTAAATTGCCCCATTTAATAAACATTAAAAATTCAATTTTAATACTCCTCTGTCCCAAAAAGATTGTCACATTTATTTTTCTACAAATTTTAAGAAAATGCAATTGATGTAGTGATAACTTGTGTGTTTCCCTTTTCTACCCTTATTTACATAATAAATTAGCTCCAAAGTTATAGATGTAATTAAATGCAACTATTCATAAAAGAGAATTTATTGAAGGGTAAAATAGGAAAAAAAACTTTAAATGCATACTATAAGTAAAAGTGGACAATTATTTTGAGACATCCGAAACTGGAATAGTGGACAATCTTTAGTATGGAGGGAATATAAACTTACAACAGGTCACTGAGGGGTATATGTGAATTTTGCATTAGATTCACTATTCAGGACTTTTACCAGACAGGTCCTGAGCTTATTCCCCCATAACAGTAGGTTTTCACCAAAAAATTTTCGCATGCACCTAGGTTTATAACTAAAACTCATATTCAAATTCATAGTTGATTTGGATTATCCTTGTATAGACTATTTAGGAGTATATTGCTCTTGCCTTATTTGTTTTTTCCTATTTAGAATTAGGTGCTTGTGTATAAATAGGATGTATATGATCTCACTGAAACATAAAAAATAGATAAAATTATTCTCTCATACCAGTCTCTGAATTTCAACAGAAATGCTACTTGATTAAACTTTAATCAACTAAACCAACAATTTCAATTTGTTTTTAATTTATAGTATAAAAAGTGATCAATGATTCAAAATTGTATCTCAAAGAATTAAACAATCAGCTCAAAAATCCTGGCAAAATTTCAGCAGCATGAAGGCTATATTTTAAGCTATTGAATTGTAGAGAAGAGACAAAAAATTATAGGGAAGGGGGAAGAAGCAAAAACATGGAAAAAAAAAGAAGCAAAAGAAACAAGAAAAACAACAGGAGAGATTGAGAAATACCTGCTGCCTGCTGGAGTTGTATCACAGGATATTTCTTTTTTTTTTTTTTTTTTTTTTTTTTTTTGCCCTTTTTAAGTAAAAAAAATGTAGTTGGATAAATAATACTTATCCTATGGCTTAAGACTATATAAAACACCTCAAAACCCTAATATTTTTTATGTTTAGCTATTAAAAACATGAGGGGCGCCTTTTGTGCGCCTCATGCCTGCAGCAAGGCGCTTGCCTTTGTGCCTAATCCCTAGCCTGATTTATCCCCGCGTGTTTAAGGCTCTAGTATCTGCACCCTATGAAAAGCGCGCCTGAATAACTATTTCTATCAGTAGTTTACACAGACTTTAATCCATGTCTTTTGTATCATCAATTAATACCTTTAAGTTTTTGTTACTAATTGATGATTTATTTTCTTCTTAGGGGTTTTCAACTGGTTTACCTGAGCGACTGCAGTTACCACTCTTGAGAACTTTGCCTGGACTTGAGAAATGTTCAATGCTCAGGCCTGCATATGCTGTGGAGTATGATTTCCTGCCTGCACATCAATGCTCTAGGTCTCTCATGACAAAGAAGGTTGAGGGGCTTTTCTTCTCGGGTCAGATAAATGGGACAACAGGTTATGAAGAGGCTGCAGCACAGGTTTCGATCCTTTAAAGAGTGCCCATTTAAATTGTACTACTTGCAATTCACATATGTGTTAGCAGAGGTTGCAATTCACAGTTATTTGCCATCTTTGGTCTTCCTGGTCATTCTGATACATTGTCCTGGCTAGGGGTGTGCAACAGGTCCGTTAGGACCGAAGCAATAAAACCAAAAACCAAATTATATTGAACTGAAACTAAACTTTATAAAGAACTGAATTGAACGGGATCAGTTTGGTAATGTCTGTTTAGTTTTTTGGAAAAAATGCCTTATTTTGTACCACTGGAACGGAAACCGAAGTTTAGCTAATATCATAAGCTGAACTAAACCAATTAACCCGAAAAACCAAACTAGATCGGTTTTGTTTGCTTCTTTGGTTTTAACCGATGTGTGCTCACCTAGAATACTGGCTAGGCATTTCTCTCATTTATTTTTCTTCACATTTTGAAGGGAATTATTTCTGGTATAAATGCTGCAAGACATTCAGATGGCAAGCCTCTCATTGTTCTTGAAAGAGAAAGCAGTTATATAGGCACATTAATCGATGATCTGGTCACAAAGGACCTTCGGGAGCCATACCGTATGTTAACAAGGTATTTGTTGTGTGTATTTAATTATGGTAGTGATCTGCTGATGTCATTGTAAATGTGCATGTTTGTGAAGAAAATTTGATGAGCATTAAATTGATGCTTGCAAATTGCAACAAGCTGTGGCACTGTTTTCTTTAAATGAAATAATTGGTTCTCCTTATCTTGAGTTGGGTACATCTTATCCGCCCAGTACAATGCTTAGGTTTTTTTTTTTTTTTATTATTTCATGTCGAAGATTTTTGTATATATGAGATTGTATTTGAGCTATGTTACCAGTTCCATTGTATACCTTCATCAATAATGAATTGCAGTCTATGGAATTTCAGCAACACAGACACAAACATTGAGATGAAGATTGAGATTGAGAGAGAATATCATCCTTCATTCATGAATTTAAAGACTTCTGTTGATGTTAGCTTCTTATTGTGTTGTTAAATATGATAGTTAACACCATTGAGACTTAATTTTGAAAGCATGCATCATTATTGGTTTTATCATTAAAAGCAAACTAAAAAAAAAAAAAAAAAAAATCAACCATATACTTGAAGACTCGTTTGTGTGTTCCAGCTGTTTCTCATGATAACGAGTAATATTTCGCACATAATATGTAAGACTTTTTTTAAGTATGTGTTCTTGATTGTTATATTTAAAGAATATTTTTTAGTTATCACAATTAGCAGCATGATGTCATGCCTAGATTCATTGAACTAAGAAAGAGGGAACAAAATTGATAATATCAGAAAAAACAAATTTTAGTACTAACAATTCATTAATATATGCACACAATCATTTTTCATATAAGTGATGTACTTGTGTATTGGAAGCATTGTAATCAATAACATGTTATATATATTTTTTACGAATAACTTCATAAGATCTAAACAAAGGTGATGCATAAAAAAAGAATCTAATTGGATCAAGTTGAATATAGATTGATTTCCAAATTAACTAAAATATACTTTCACATGCATGAATGTCATGCATGCTATTCATGAAAGAGGAAACGACACAATGGATGCTATCATACTCTAATCAACCCAATAACCAAAAAAATATCCCAATCCTTGCATGCTGTTTCAATATTATGCTTTTCTAGTTTATTGTTTTCTGAAGTTTTGTACTAATTTATGAATTTGAAGTTTGCTTCCTTTTTCATTCTTTAAAGTATGGAAACCTAACAGGAAATTTGAAAAAATTTATTAGCAATACTAATAAAATAAAAAAAAACAATTGTAAGTAATATAGAAAAGTTAAAGTACAAATATTGTTGGAACTATAAATTAAATAATTAATCATTATCCCATTCTATTTATTATCAAACATAGGTCTTTGGAGCAAGGTGTAAGAAATCGATTGGTGGGGTTCAATATCTTTTTTTTTTTTATTATTATTTATTATTATTATTATTTTTTTTTTCTTTTTCTCTTTTTTGAGAATAATATTTCTGGTTTTTTTGCTCATCATTCTTGGGAAAACTTAGAAATGGTTTCGTGCTTCTAGAGGCACAAGGCTAGGTGAGCTCTTGTCTGTAAGTTTTTAAATAACAGCTGTTTCGAGGTTGATTCCTTTCACTTGAGGTTATTAGGATAGGTGGAATCCTAGGCAGCAGTAAGTTTTAACCATGAGAGTCCATTGAAATCACATCTTGGGTAATTTCTATTTTCTTTCTTTTTTGTCAAATATGAAATTGGTGACGAGTCTCATCTGATCCTTTTTTGGGAAGATGATTGGTGTGGTTATGAACCTCTCTAAACCATTTCCTTGTTTTTGTATGATTTCTGCTTTGAATAATGCTTATCTCCCAATGTTTTTCTCACGGAAACAATACTTTCTCTTGGAAATTTCACTCGGGAGACGCAAAGCCTTTGTTGTTTGTTTTATTGGATTCTGTTAATTTTGCTTCCTAGAGCAATAGAAGGATTGGGTGGTTAGAATCCTTCAGAAAAATTCTCTTGTAAATTCTTCTATTCCCACATTATTTTTCCTTCTGAAGACCACTTAGGTTCACACATCCAATAAAACTTGGAAAGCTAAGGTGCAGCTCAAGGGCAGGTTTTTGTTTGGTTTGCAATTATCTAAAAGGTGAAGAACATTCATGATTTTTTGTGGAAAAGATTTTCGTCTTTTTGCATCCCATAGACAGCAATTTTAATACTTTTGACACCAGGGTGAATTCGCTGCTAAAGACAGCTTCCTGCTTATTTGATGTTCCGGACAAAATTTGTTTTGCAACTTAGTCTTTATGGTGTTAATAATTTGGTTGGTGTTACATGCAGTTGATGTGACTATCTTTCTCAGACTTAAAATAAGATACATTAACGTTTTGCCTGTAAATTTTGCTGTCACATGGAATTTTGATCTCATTAATTGTCTTCTCTAGCCGCTCCGAACATCGGTTGCTTCTCCGATCTGATAATGCTGATAGTCGTCTCACACCTTTGGGGCGTGAAATTGGGTTGATAGATGATAGACGGTGGAAACTGTATGAGGATAAGCAAGCTCGAATTTCTGAGGAGAAAAAGCGTCTAAAAACTGTCAGGATATCAGGTCTGAATTCTTTCATTCTGGCATATCCAGAGAGGAGATGCTTGTAACACTGAAGAACTTAGATTTGCAAATAAAATTTATTTGGAAGATGTCTCACTTTACTTTAGGTGTGTTGCTAATAAAATAAACATCACATGAAGAAAATACAGCAACAACAAATAGACAACCCATTAGAGTAACAACCAACAAAATAAAAGGCTGTATGATTCTAAACCTTGTTCTAATATTTAATGTAATTATGATTCACCATGTCTATTGTAATCTTTGGTTATTGTTCCAAATCAATATTTAATGCAAATAGTGAATAAATATTTCAATATTTTACCTTTACTTATTTTTCTTATAATTTCTAATCTTCTCTCTAATTAATATGCCTTTAGTATATATTCATTTTCTGCATCACCTGAACTCTCTTGGATTTGAGACAAGAGCTACTAATTCTTTCAATCTTTGAATTCCAGTTTCAAATCTCATTTTTTTTATTAACTCTTTTTTACAATCAAAAAGAAAAGCATTCTTCTTGCTTAGTTTGCCTTTGGGTGCGGGATTTTGGGATTTATTTATTTTTCTAACTGGAGATGCACGTGCACATAAACACATATGAGAGATAGAGAGAATTACTTGTTGAGTTTTGAGCATTTATTTATGAAAAGTAAACAACTGCTTCCTGTGTAAATTTCAGGAGGGGATTTGGCTGCTGATGTTACTCGTCTATCTGCACAGCCTGTGCGGGACTCTTCAACTCTGGAGAGTCTTTTAAAGAAACCACACATCCAATATGAAGTTCTTGATAGGCATGGTTATGGAAATAAGCTTTTGTCTAGAGAGGATAAAGAGTGTGTGGAGATTGATGTCAAGTATGAAGGCTTCATTAAACGTCAGCAGCTTCAACTCCAACAGGTTTGTAATGTTGAAAACAAGAAGCCAGAGCGTAACCTGAATGGTGTTTTATGAGTTTTAGGTTTCCTAGAAATGCTGTCTGGATCTCTTTAGGAGTCTCTCTCTCTCTCTCTCTCTCTCTCTCTCTCTCTCTCTTTTCCTTTTGTTGATGTCTTATTTTGAGTCTTTACTGGTTTAGGATAACAATATTCCTTTTGGTGCTAGTTTATTTTGTCTGATGCCTTACAGGTTTATGGTTACATTGAGCTCTATAGATATTCATGATCAACCCTACGTGTGGCGCTTATAGGAACCTTGGATGTGATGCCTTGGGAAGTTTGGTGTAAAGCTGAAACTCTTTTATTCTGTCCTTAATTCTGCTTTTCAGATCTATCTACCAACTCTAATTGTCACACTTCATTTCTCCTTATTCTTTCATATATAAGCCCAAGATCTATCGAGAATAATCGTTCTTACACATTTTTTGAAGATCATGAAGTCACAAAGACAAATGGATTGATTGAATATCAAAATGGATTCTAGGGAAGCTAAGATGGATGGTGTTGGTCAAGATGGTGTTTTATAGTCATTCTTGAAGGTAGCAAGCACAAGAGAAGTATTAGAAGTTGAAAGGGTAAAGGTGAATTGGGTAGGGGGTTAGCACTCATGAGGTGAAAATGTGTAATAGGCTTACTTGGACTTGGACTAACTAATGCTAAAAGGTTAATACTAACCAATTAGCTAGCTAGCTTGCTGACCTTATATGACTTTTGTGGATTTGATATTTAGTTAATGTGGGATTCTTAACACTCCACCTCAAGTGCAACCGAGACTGGATATCTGGTTGACACTTGACACTTGAAATCTGAATGTAACTGGGGTTCGTGGTGGTGGAGGAAATGGATCGGGAAAAAGAGGGATTCTAAAACGTCCCCTGAAATTGAATTGGGCTTTTTGCCCTTCAAATTTAATGGGCCTAGTTGAGACTGGACATCCAGGTGAGAGCTTGAATTGAAATGTAGAGGCAACACCAGTGATCTTAACTGGGCCGGACCTGTTTTGATACTATATTAGAAGTTGAAAGGGTAGATGTGAATTGGATAAAAGGTTAGAACCCATGAGGTGGAAATATGTGGTATGGGCTTATTTAGAGTTGGGCCAATAAATGCTAAAAGGTTAGTACTAACTAATTAGCTAGCTAGATTGCCGCCCTTACATGTCATTTGTGGATTTTATATGTAGTCTTTGTGGTCTTGACCAGAAGCAATTGTAGACATTCTTTCTTGAAAGGCAAACATATGGGTTCATAAATGTTAAGATACAAATGAAGATATCATTAGGAAAGTCAATTTGTAACTTCAGATTTTGAATGTCGGTCAGGTCATGTACTATGACTGAGTATCATTTGCAGTGCTGAAATTCGGTTAGCTAGAATATGTGGTACAATATTGAGTTTGATAGGAAAATAAAAGGTTGATTATCAATTTAATACATGGCAAGAGATGAACGCTTAATTACAAGAGAAGTATATGCCCTTAAAAAAAGGCCGTGAAAAAGGTGTGATTTATAATAGCGTAATGTGTCTTGGCTGAATATGTAAATTATTTCTCTGAGTTGAATATCTGAAGCCAAATTGTGGAAGATATTGGAGGGGCATGGCTTGAGAAATTCTAAGGGCTTATGTTAAAAATAATTGTTTATAACCCCCATATATAGTTGAATATGCATTTTAATTGATTAGGAGGAACACTTAGACCCAACAATTTCTAAGAAAGTTGAGTTTTCAGCCTGGAAAGAATTGATAAGGGTGCCAAATGAGCCCTTTGCAACCAATTAATTGCTTTAGTAGTTCAAATCCTGCCTCTTCTAATGGCATTAATGCTAAAAGTATAGATGTTGCTTGCACTAAGTGTGGAAACATGATACATATTAGTATTAATGTTTGTGAAAACAAAATTTCCATGGAGTAAAGCAATGAGAAGAGGATTCCCATAAAGGGATTGTGTTGGGTTTTGCAGATCAGAAAACTAAAATTAGATTATTGATTTTCTGTTACTGGTACCTTTTGGAAGTTTGTGCAGAAATGGAGCTCTTACCATCTCATTTATGCATATAGACAGAAATTCGAACTGTGGTTACTTGTGTCCTTTTGTAGTAGACCTTACTTTAGCCCATACGTGAGCTGATTCACTACCATAATTATACAAATTTATAGATTTGGTTAGACGGCTCCTAATATGAAGCTAAACCGTAACTACAGAAATTAGCTCACATGTGCTAATTACAATTGAACAAAATAAACAATTTAAGTTTTGGTTTTAGCCTTGCTTTGGGCAAGGCATTGGTCATGATATCTGCAAGTTGGTCTTCTGAGTTGTAATGGATGACCTTCACTTTCTTCACATTTTCTGCTTCTCTTAAAATGGTATCTGACCTTGACATGCTTGGTCCTGCCATGGAACACTGGGTTTTTGGCCATTGCAACTGAAAGTTTCCGAACCAAGTGTGAATGCATAGCCTAAGGTACTCTTCATGTCCTCACATGAACCGGCCTAATCACTGTGTGTATAGCCAATTAAACCTGAATATTTAATTCGTTTAAACCTTACACCATGCCTACCTGTCCCGTTGATGTATCTTAACACCCTCTTTGCTTCTTTTAAGTGCAGTGCACTAGGATTTTGCATCCTGGTCAATGACTTAGTAGCAAACATAATATCAGGCCTTGTTGCCGTCAAATAAGCATCCAACTAATAAATTCTGTAAATACCCACATGAATGTTAGCTGCTCTATCTTCTTTGTTTCAACTTTCACATTGTAGTTGTGATAGGCTTACAACTTTCCATGGAGAATTTCTTCTAGGCTTCTCATGTTACTTTCTTTGGCATATGAAAGTATGTTGTTGATCTTGATGAATATCCAAACCAAGGAAGTAGGACATTTCTTCTAGGTCTGTCATCGGAAAAATTGCTGCATATCACCCTTGAATTTCTTAAACAATTTGAAATTGCTGCCTGTAACTAATAAATTATTCACATATAGAGAGATGGTTATTGGGTCTTCATTAGCTCGCTTCGCCTAGTGTGCTTATTCTGATTTCTTTTAAATCCCAACTTCATCAAATAATTGTCAGTTCTACTGTACAAAGCTCTTGGATCTTGTGTTAAGCCATACAAGGCTTTCTTGAGCAAATACACTCTCTTCCTTTTCAACAGCAACAAAACCTTCTGTTTCCTCCACAAAGATCTCTTCTTCAAGGCGACCATTAAGAAATGCTGATTTGACATAATGTTCTAAAATTTTCCAACCTTGTTGAGTTGCTAAGCAAATCAATAGTCTAAGTTTGTTATTCCTACCACAGCAGCGTAGATATCAGTAAAATCAAATCTATGTCTAATTTTGATTAACACTTGACTACTAACCTTGCTTTGAGTTTGTTGATTGAATGTTTGGTCGCAAAAACCTAGTCGATACCGGTCACCTCCTTACTTTTAGGTTTGTTGATAGGAATGCCACGTCATCAGGTGCAAAACCATTTTTGGTTTATTATAGAAGGAATAAATCAGCAATGAAGGGGAGCGGTGTGCAGCAAGGAAGGGATTGAGACAGCTCAGCATGTTTGTTAGGAATGATTCTATATATATATGTTAGCAGTAATCATGTAAAGGGCATCTTTTATTCTCTTTTGTTGTATTGAGCAGAGTATCTGCTTCGGCTCGAGTCCTGGGGGCTGTTTTACAGTCATTTTTGTCACTCTCCATTGTTATCTTCAACTTTCTTCATCTAATACTACTACTCCAAATTCTGCCCTTCAATCAATTCTGTTTCTCCTTACTGTTTTTGCCTTCTAATCTCTATCATTTGGTCCGACCTGCTTTGGATTTTTCTGAATGCCCAAGACCAGAATGGATCAAAGGGTGGAAACTCTAGGGAAGAACGTAGCCTCCATTGAAGACTCTATTGCTTCTATCAGACTTGATAATTCTCGCCAGCTTTTGGAGCTTCAACAAGGTCTCCAAGAGCTTAAACACCTTCTTCTCATAGGTAAATCCCCTGCTTCTTCATCTGACACACATCCTCCTCCTTCACCATCCAACCCACAAAACCCAGACCAATCTGCTACCAACAATTCCCATCCCCCACTCACCACCCCAGACCTTCACCTGCACTCATCATCTTCAACCCATAAATACATTCAAAAACTCGAAATGCCCATTTTCACCGGAACTGACCCATCAGGCTGGCTTGCAAGATCTGAGCAATATTTTGAGTTACAAAACACCCCTTCGGACCGGTTTGTTGCCATGGCTCTCGTGGGTATGAAGGTCCATCCTCTCCACTGGTTATGATGGCTTAGAGGCCGCACTCCTAACCTCACATGGACCCAACTCAAAACAGAACTCCTCATCAAATATAGTGGTTCGGATTCGGATAATCCCTACGAGCTGCTTGCTGCCACAAAACAATTGAACTTGGTGTCCACCTTCATTGATGAATTCATTACCCAAGCCGCACAAACTCCAGACCTCATAGATTTTCAACTCTTGGGGTATTTTCTAAATGGGTTAAAAGAAGAAATCCGAGTTAGAATATGTTCCTCTGATTCTAAGGAACTGCATCGCGCGATGAGAGTTGCGCTGGAGGTTGAACAAGAATTGCAGTCACCATATACTCAGAAACCCACGTTGCGATCATCTGGTAGGTCTTGGTGATGTGCAGGTGAATTGGCAGCGGCTTACTATGAAGTTCCTACATCAAAATCTGTTGGTGGAATTATGTGGTGAACCATCTCTAACCCGGGGAGCGATTTCAGCCAAATCATTCTCTAAGGTCACAGATGTGTTCTTTCTCTGTAGTCCTACTGGAATTGTCCATAGATCCTCCTCCAATGTCATGTGTCTCCACTGTCGAGAACTCTGATTCTGAGAGCCAACAATTACAGGAACTTCTTGCGCCTCATGCTTCTGTTTTTTAGGAAATCTATGGCCTCCCTCCTCGTCATTCCATTGATCATAGGATCGCCCTTCAGCCAGGTCAGGGACCAATATCTGTGAAACCTTATAGGTATGGCCACATTCAGAAAGATGAGATCGAGAGGTTGGTGCATGATATGCTTTCAGCTGAAATTATCAAACCCAGCTCTAGCCCATATTCTAGTCCTGTCCTCCTAGTCAAGGAAAAGGATGACAGCTGGCGGTTCTGCGTTGACTATAGGCAACTAAACCGATCTACAATTCCTCACAAGTATCCCATTCCGGTTATCCAGGAACTGTTGGACGAATTGCATGGTTCTCAGGTCTTCTCTAAACTAGACCTTAAGTCCGGGTTTTATCAAATTAGGGTGGCTGAAACTGATACTCCCAAGACAGCTTTCCGGGCATACTCGGGCTATTACGAATTTGTTGTCATGTCGTTTGGGTTAACCAATGCACCAGCCACATTTCAAGCGGTAATGAACGATCTCTTTCGCCCCTATCTCTGGAAATTTGTCCTAGTCTTCTTCGACGATATTTTGGTGTATAGTAACATTTGGGATTCTCACTTGAAGCACCTAAAGCTTGTGCCCCAGCTGCTTTGTGATAACAAACTTCAGCTCAATCAAAAGAAATGTTTCTTTGGTCGGAAATCAGTTGAATACCTGGGGCATATTATCTCTAAGGATGGAGTTGCTATGGATCCTTCCAAAGTCTCAAGTATACTACAGTGGCCCATTCCAAAGTCTACCAAGGCGGTGCGAGGATTTCTGGGTATTACAGGGTATTATAGGCGCTTTATCGCCAATTATGGACAACTAGCTAGCCCTCTCACCACTCTTCTCAAGAAGGAAGCCCAAGCCAAATTCGCATGTCCACAAGATGCTCAAGACGCATTCATCGCTCTCAAGCATGCCATGACTACTTCCCCTGTACTGGCAATGCTAGATTTCTCTAAGCCCTTTATAGTCGAAACCGACGCTTCTAAGTTTGGGATTGGGGCTGTCCTCCTTCAAGATAACAGGCCTCTTGCTTATTTCCGCAAGGCTACCGGAGACCCAGCCATGTCCAGGTCTGCTTATGAAAATGAGTTGACGGCCCTTGTTCTAGCAATCCGGCATTGGAGGCCATTCCTAATTGGGAGGTGTTTTACAGTGAGGACTGATCAAAAGAGCCTTAGGCACCTTCTTCAACAAAATGAGTCCACACCAGCCCAACAACATTAGTCAGCCAAACTCATGGGATACAATTTCAATATTGAATACAAGACTGGAAAAACAAATAGGGCAGCTGATGCCTTGTCTCGCTGTCATGATGAGGTTGAATTTCAAGCCTTCTCGGGTCCACAAAGGGTAGATTGGGATGCGATCTCTAAGGAAATCCAACAAGATTCCACTCTCTCCAAGATTATCTCAGAAATCTCTTCGGGTAAACCATCTAAAGCTCACTATTCTCTCATCCATGGGAATTTGTTCTATAAGGGACAATTGGTGCTACCTCCCTCCTCTAAGTGGATACCCAAGATCATAGAAGAGTTTCATTTTACTCCGTTAGGCGGACATTCAGGAGCTTATAGATCTTACAAAAGGGTTGCCTCCAATTTCTATTGGCCGGGTATGATGGGCACCATAAAGAAGTTTGTCGCTGCTTGCTTGATCTGTCAAACACACAAATATGAGGCTAAGTCACCGGCGGGTCTGTTACAGCCACTTCCAGTTCCAAGCCAAATATGGGAGGACATAGCTCTTGATTTCATCACAGGCCTTCCAAAGTCCCAAGGGGTAGACTGCATCTTAGTGGTGGATGATAGATTGTCAAAATATGCTCACTTTCTCGGCCTTCGACACCCTTTTACAGCTGCATCCGTAGCCACTCTGTTTATGAGGGAGATTGTGAGACTCCATGGTGTTCCGGTAACTATTGTCAGTGACCGCGACCCATTGTTCCTAAGTAACTTTTGGACTGAACTCTTCCACTTGCAAGGTACTACTCTGTCCTTCAGCACAGCTTCTCACCCCCAAAGTGATGGTCAGACAGAGGTGCTAAACCGAAGCTTGGAATCCTACCTCAGGTGTTTCTCCTGCGAGCATCCGAAGTCATGGGCTAAGTGGCTTTGCTGGGCAGAATATTGGTATAACACCAATTATCAAGGAGCTGCTAAGAAAACACCATTTGAACTAGTCTATGGCAGGCCACCCCCAACCCTTCAGCGGTTCCTACCGGGTGAAACTCGTGTTGAAGCTCTTTCCCAGCACCTCCAAGATAGGGATAAGATACTTCAGCAGCTCTGCTACAATCTACATAGAGCTCAGCAGCTGATGACCAAATATGCTAACCCCAAACGTCGTGATGTTCAGTTCTCAGTTGGGGAAAGGGTCTTCCTTAAACTCAGGCCACATAGGCAGCAGTCTGTCGCCAATAGAGTCAATGACAAGCTGGCTGCTAGATTCTACGGACCCTTTGAAGTACTCAAGAAGGTAGGGGCTGTTGCTTATAAGCTCCAACTGCCTTTGGGATCCAAAATACACCCTGTATTCCATGTGTCTCAGCTCAAGAGGGTAATTGGCAACCATCCAGTCATTGCACAGTTGCCGGATGGTCTCGACATAGAAGCAGGACCATTGGTTGAGCCATATCAAGTTTGCCAGCGATGATCTCTGCACTCCACTTCAGGCCCAATACCTCAGGTATTAATTGAGTGGCAGGGGCAAAGCGAAACAGATGCAACTTGGATAAACGAGTCTGACCTGAAGGCACAATTTCCGAATTTCAGCCTTGAGGACAAGGCTTTTTCAGAAGGGGGCGGTAATGATAGGAATGCCACGTCATCAGGTGCAAAACCGTTTTTGGTTTATTATAGAAGGAATAAATCAGCAATGAAGGGGAGCGGTGTGCAGCAAGGAAGGGATTGAGACAGCTTAGCATGTTTGTTAGGAATGATTCTATATATATATGTTAGCAGTAATCATGTAAAGGGCATCTTTTATTCTTTTTTGTTGTATTGAGCAGAGTATCTGCTTCGGGCTCAAGTCCTGGGGGCTGTTTTACAGTCATTTTTGTCACTCTCCATTGTTATCTTCAACTTTCTTCATCTAATACTACTACTCCAAATTCTGCCCTTCAATCAATTCTGTTTCTCTTTACTGTTTTTGCGTTCTAATCTCTATCATTTGTCAACTAGTCGCCATGTTCTAGTCTTCTCAATCACGGTTAGCTTCTCTCATTGCAGCTATCTAACCATGTGAATTTGAAGCTTACACATGGTTGGTAGGTTCTAGACTTGCTGCATCTCATTTTTCATACACATCAGTCAACAATCTGGTTCCTCTAACTGGAATTTCAATGTCAGAGTCTTTGTTTGACTCTGCTGGAGCTGCATCTTGGGGTGCATTCCTTTCAATTTTAATCTTCTTCACAACTTCAATCTCCTCCTTTTACCAATTCCAAACGTCACCATATAACTTGACATTTCTGCTGACTAGAACCTTTTCAGCCTTCATATTGAACACTTCATAACATTCTGAACTGTTGCAATAACCCAAAAAGATTCCAGCTTCAGCCTTTTCTTTAAGCTTCTTTCTATTTGCTTCTAGTTAGTTCAGCAAATGAATCCTCAATATTACACCGAAGTCTGGGTCACTAAAATTATGCTTGCTTCATAGCAAAGGGCTATTTGAAGACTTGCTATCATTGATGATGCAGTGACGTGTGTGAAAGTTTGTTAGTTTGGGAAGCAACAGAAGTTGCTTTTTCCTACAAAGGAAGCCTAGAGCGCCTCTGGGATATTAATACACGGATGCGAGTGGTCTGATGAGCACTCCATCTATAAGTGGACGCAAGTATTTTATTCTGTTTTAGCAGGTGGTGCTGGGTTTACTTTCTAAAATTGAAATCAGAATTTGCCTGTGTTTACAGAGTTTAAATCCCTTGTACTCAAGAAGGCTACAAAACTAATAATCATTCCTGAAAGCTGTCCTATAATTGTGTGGGCTTGGGGAAGGAAACAGTCTCAAAAAGAATTCAGAATGATTTATTATTTATTTATTTTGGAACACGGATTATTATAGTCAGTTATGTTTATGTGATCAACTGTGTGCTTGTCTACGTGTAGATGGCTCATCAGCAAAATAGACCACTTCCACAAGACTTGGATTACTATGCAATGACAACTTTGTCCCTTGAAGCACGTGAGAAACTCTCCAAGGTTTGTAGCAGAAATAATTTTATGGTCATTTTGACAGAATTTTTCTGTATGTCCAAAGAATAATTCAAGGTAGATCAAAGTCCAGAATTATTGCATTTCCCTTGGGACTATGAATTGTTTTCATCTGATCCAAAGGAACTAGTTAGTGTGTCAATACCCATTTGTTTCCGGTTGCATTTTTATATCATATCTGGCCAAATTTGGAAGGCAGCATTCAGATGCTAAACTTTGATTTTACTGTTCAGCTATACGTCCCCTTAACTACGAAGCCACTGGATGCCAAACAAATTGCAGTGTTTATTACCCTTTTTCAGAAGCTTCTTGCTTCAAATTAGATTAATAGAGTAATGGCTGAAACTATTATATTTCTATAGATGCTTGTTTGATGCCAATTCTGTTTCATATTTATCTGGCTAAATCTTTCCATCAGTAGAGTAATGTCGAATACGTTTCTTTCTAATTCTTCCAATGATTCTGGGTTACCTGATTTTCAGGTTAGACCCCAGACTATTGGTCAAGCAAGCAGAGTGGGTGGGGTGAGCCCTGCTGACGTCACTGCCCTTCTTATAATCCTTGAAGCCAATAGAAGGAAAGCCCAGGAACAAAGAAGGCAAAAAATATTGAATTCCGTTGTGAAAGATACAAATTCAATGTCCAACTCTCCTTTGACGGAGACTATCAGCTCATGATATGTTCCTAATGTGCCACAGCTTATATTCCCTGATTGTTAACTAGGGAATTATGTTAATCCTGTCGAGTACGGTATCATAGTAGCTCAGGTGCGAGTAGAACAACATTTATTTATTTATTTTTAGAATATAATCTTCAGCCCTGCTGATAACTGAATTGGTATTTCAACAAGTAGTTTTGGTTGAACTGACTTTTTCTGGACCCTCTTTGGTTTTTTCTGTCAGTTCTGATTCTGTGGGCTACAAGAAGCAAGTGTTAGAGAAACTTGTTTAGGCAGTTTGGCCGCTTTTAACAATTAGAGATAAAATTGGACTTTCCTTTGTAGTTTGGGCAATGTATATGTTTTTCAAATTGCTTATATTTCTTGTGATCAATTGCATTTATTTTCCGATTGCCGCTATATTGCATGGTTCAATTATGTATATCATGAAATACAGAAAGAAGGTCTCTTTCACGGTTCAATTGAAAATGAAAAAATTTGTGTATGGCTGGCTGCTCGAATGTATTGCAAGGATGATTTGATACGAGTTGCACTAACTAGTACTTTTAGTGTTGGATTAAAATCCATTGTCTACATCATATATCCATATTAAGTTATTAAACAACTGGTTTCAAGTTGTTTTAAAAGCTAATACTTTTTACTGTTACTGTCACAATTTTTACTTGCCAACGAACAAAATAATTATCACGAAATTCATTCACAAACTTAAATCCATTTGTATCAATGAAGTGTCAATGGTCAATGATATAATCAGTTATTACGAAAATAGATCTGATTCTAAAATGATTAATAAGATTATGTGCAGAAATTGTCTTCAAGTTGAAGAATAGATTGCTAAACATTCTATTTTTTTGGGTTTTTTAGAAATTTTTTTTGTTTATTTTTCTGTGCTGTGATTGGACAATTTAAATATTTTAATTAATATTTCCTATAAATTATCCATATTGAGTTATTAAAATTGTTAAACTTTATCTATATATAATAATTATCTCACGGTAGTATTTAAATGCCATTAGAATTGTATTCATCACTGCAAATTCAAGTAATTTATGAACACTGAGTTGAAGGGGGAAGCATTTTATAATTATAAATGGTATATTGCACTTTGCACACGGGAGACCTGAAAGTCAAACCTTCCTGAACTAAGTCAACAGTTTCTACTTCTACCTCCATTTAGAAGAGAAATCTCTGCATTTCTTGATTTTCTGTTCAGATTCTTTGCTTGGCCTGCTTATAGTTGGGAGCTTTATTTTGTTTTCCAAATTGAACTTCTCAACTGTCATCTCTGGATAAGAGGTTAGTTAATATTTCTTTTCTTCGGCTTTTATGTGGTCTTTTCTAAGAATCTGGACCAAAAGATTTCATTTTGATTCTAACCCAATTGTTTAATCTTGATTTTTGTTTTGCAGGAAAGAAAGTTTGGTCTCCAAATGGACTTTGTTGGTCTCTGTCTCTCTCTGATTTGGTTCAGTTGAGTCCAAAGTTTCTATATTTATGATTGACCCAGTTCCTCAATCATGAGATATAATTAGATTTTTGAGTTTTAAGTGATAATTTGATTTGGAAATATCTAAATTTTAATCAATGCTTGGATTATGGCGTGTCTAAAATACTTGCCCTTTGAATTTGCTTAAAAGAAGGAATTGGAATTTCCATTCAAGGGGATTTGGAGATGGACGTAGCAATTCTTAAAATTCCTAAATCTGGTTGAGGGTGTGTCTATACTTTTAATGTTCGTTCAAATTCTATTTATTTTGAATCTTTTCTTTTATTTGAAATTGGAAGAGAAGACAAAATAGTGAGTAAAAACTTGTTAAAGATGTGACCAAATAAATTGTTGGAGTAACATTTATTACTTAATTTACTTTTCAAGAATCACATACTTTAATTTCTCCTATTTATTTCACCATCTATGATAATCATCTTTATACCAATAAGTTTGCACTTTTAAAAAAAAAAAAAAAATTTTTTTTTTTTTTTTTGTTTTTGTAGATTCTTTTTCTCTAATATTAATTTTAGTTATTATGTAAAATTTTGTATTTATTTGGATTTAGTTATTATGTAATTAATTTTTTACTTTTTTTTTGTTGTTTTTAATATAATTGAAATATTTATATGACCTTTTAATTTCTCTATTAGTAATTTTTCAATTTTTAAAGTTCATTTACTATTTTTGTATTTTTATTTTTTTTGTTATTATATATGAATTTTATAATTAAAATATTATTTTAGCTTTTATAGAAAATATGCTCTAACAAATAAAAGAATCTTAATAATTGCAAGCCGTCCCTCCCTCTCTCTCAAAAACCTAAAAACAATCTTTTCTTCTTTTATGGGTGGCCATCGTGAGAATTCACTATGGTCACTCTTTGTCCTTTATATATATATATTTTTAATAATTTTTAAATTTGTGTCTTTTGATATAGATTTAAGTTATTATTGCCCATAGATTGATATTGTTGTTGCCCTTAGATTAGGAGTTTATTCTTAGATATACTCGTTTTGACAATTTCTGATAAAAGAAAGAAATTTAAAGAGCATCAAGTCAAACTTGTAGAAAGACTACAATAGACTTTAATAGAGTAAGTTATTGCCTATGATATATGTATTATACTCTATCAAATTAATCAAATACTTAAAATTAAGATTGTTTTTTTTATTATTATTTATATAAGTGGTTTATTATTAGACTTTCTATATAAAAATATAGAAATATATTGATCTATATTCCATATCCATATATGTTTTCTTCTTAATAAAATTTTCAGTTTGATTTCCTCTTAAAAAAAAAAAAGAAATCTTAATATATTAAGTTTTTTTTTTTTTTTAATTGTACTAACTTCTAGCTTCTTTCTTCCACTTTCATTATATTTTAGTTATTGTACTTTAATTAAAAAATTAAAGGGGTTAGATTTATGATCTTAAGAGGTAAACTTTAACTTAGTTTTGATATTTTACTTTTAATTTTTTTTTTTTGAGTTTTTATGGATAGTAAGTTTTAATAAAATATTATTTATAGTTTTTAAAGTTCATTTTATTTTTCTAATATTTTTTTAGTTATTATGCTTTAATGTTATTAATATTTAAATTTTCAATAGTTTTTAGTTGTTTTGGATAGTAAGCTCTTATAATAAAACAACTCTTAATAATTTAGTTTTACAAAGTTACTCAAACTTTCTATCTTCCACTTTCATTATGTTTTATTTATTATAGTTTAATTAATAATTGAAAGAGTTAGATTTTTTATCTTAAGAAATAAACTTGAACTTTCTATTTTCCCTCCTCATTGGTGTTTTTTTTTCTTATTTCATAACTTTTCATTTATTGATACTATATATGGATCAATATCATTTGCTTTCTTCTTCTTCTTTTTTTTTTTTTTTTTTTTTTTTTTTTTTTTCATATGCATTCTTTTTTTTCCATTTGTTTGTTGGATCAATAGGAAGAACTATTTCTTTGATGAATAGTATCAAATATTTTACATCTATGAATAAGATTCCTTTTAGGGATAAAATGTTCGGGAGTAGGAAGGGCATTAAAGATATTTTACAACTTGATTGAGACAATGATATGAAAGTGTTTTTTACAATATTTTATTTATCCATAGTTATCATACATAGACTTTCCCATCTATGTGAAGCTTTTTTTTTTTTTTTTTTGTTATTTTTAAACATTTTAATATTCCTTTAATATTAATTTAGTTATTACGTCATAAATTTTTTAGTTTTTTGTATGCCATAATTTAATTTGTATGCCAATCAGGGATGGAAATGGTTTCACAAAATGGGTTTGAATAGATTCAATTTGATTTTTAATATGTTTCTTTTGGTTTTGGTCTTCACAGAAAAAGTGCAACAATTAGGTTTTTTCTGACCCTTGTTTGGAATAAATGAATTCTATAAAATTTTATTTAGAAATTCACATTTTTGTATTTGGAATAAAAAAAATTCAATTCTATGTAATTTGACATAATTACACCAAATCCCACAAAAATTGGTGGAATTTTCAAATGAATTCTACAAAACTAAGTAACCCAACTTTTTATGACAAAACTATCCTTCTTATTCTACAAAGTGAAATTTTCAATTATTTTACTTATTTAATTTATTTATTTTATCAACTTTGACCAAAATCATTTAAAAATTTTATCTTTTTTCGAAAAAATTTTTCTTATTATTTTTTATTTTAATATTTTTTAGCACGTTTTTTACCATTAAGGGACAGAAAGATTCAAGTTAAATATATATATTTATCTTCCAATTAAATGCAATAATTTTATTAATATTATTTTTATTTTATATATTTATTTTAATAAAAATATAAAAAAAATTATAAAGCATAACATAAATATAATTTGTATTTATTATTTATTTTTGTGATATTACTATTTTAAAGATATTTTAGAAAACAAAAGCAAATGAATTTCAATTATGAATTTATTTCATATATGATTACATGGAATTCAATTGAATTACATGTTTTAAATTAACATACCAAACATGTTTTGAATTCATTTTATACATAAGTTGAAATCCATTTAAAAATAACTAAAAATTAAACTGAACCGATTGGATAAATCCGTAATTCAATTCAGTTATATGCAACAATTAATTTGGTTGGGTTTTTATCTTAACAATAAAAACTTTTTAGAGGGATTGAATTCTCCCAACTTCTTATTGTAAAAAAAATATAATCAGATTATTAAAAAATTAATTTTAAAATATTAAACAAGCAAACAAAATTGTCATACCTATTTATAAATAAACCTTGCAAATTTAATGATCGTTTGAGAAATATATATCAGACGTGTAACAACGAATCCAACGCACTTTTCTCTCCCTCTCTTGTTCTTGTTGTGCATTTTGTTTCAAGGAAAAATGAAATTTGCATCTTTTACGTAAACAGACTTTGAAAATGTCCATCCTGTGAAAATCCCATTACGCAGACTTCTTTCCAAGCAAAAAAACCATCTCAATGAACGAAAATGGACGATGACAAAGACGATTTCTTAGCGTCACTAATATTTCTTTGATATTATCTTTCTTTATTGTTTTATTTGTTCTTTTCATGCACAAATGCCTGTATCAGATCCCAGTTCTGGGCGTTTATTTATATGGCTCATCTCTTGTTTCTTATTTATCTCTGTTCTTACTGGTGGCACCTTCCTCATTTTGTATCTTGTCCTTCCTCAAAGTTCTGCTACTGCTTGGCTTCCTTTCGCTGGTGTATCCCTAGTTAGTCTACCTTGGTTATTTTGGTGTTTCACTTGTTTATACCGTATTATTTCTCGAGCCCTTGGATTTAGGTTTATTATTGGCGGAGGTGGTGGCGGTGGCAATGGCGGCCTATCTCATCCAAATGCGGCATCCAATGAGCCTAGAAACCTTGAAACTCCGTTGGAGTCCACCGGAGGAGATGGGAAGCGTGTTCAATTTGGTGGGGCAGTGGTTGTGGGAGCGGAGGATGACGATGACGACGATAACGAAAAAATTACAAATGTGAAGAGATCATCATCTAGTCTTTCTAGCAATGATTTATCTATTGCTACACAAGAAAGTGAAATGCCATTGACCTCAGCCATGGCATAATCTGAATTGAAATGCCATGTGTATATTAATCTTTCTAGATTATTTTAATTGACTTTTAATCAAATTCTAATTTCTACCTATTTTAGAACACCATTAATATGCATATACATGTTCAATTTTCTGTAAGATCAAGTATGGGCATTTTATCATCTTTCTTTAATCTTATTTTAGGGTTTGTTTTAGGGTTTGTAGCTGCTCAACTTTATAAATGTTTTTTCACATATTGAACTCTTCATGGATATGGTTTGCTAAATTCAAGTGTGTCTGATCAAATGAATTATTTCTTATGTGTCCCTTTAAATTATTAGGTCATAAAGTAGATCTTAAAGTTTAAATTCGTGTTTTATCTTTTTTAATTTTTCTTTTTTTAATAGATAAATTATATTTTATAGACTTAAACCATTTAGTATATGATAGACCTAGAACCATGTGGAGGGAAGTTGTAGCGAATGATTAGGTACTAGACATGGATTTAGCTAAGAAGTTAACAGTAGAATGGAGACAAAATATTCATATAATGGATCCTATTTAGTTGTTGTTTGTCCTATAGTTTGTTTGATTTATTTATTAATATAGCAAATGATGGTAAAGTTTCTATTTCAAAATTTTACCACAAAAAGTATTTCAAAACTTTTCACTATTTTATATTTTGTTTTCAATTGTGTTGTTGTGAACATATAGCGGATATTGGAACAGATGATTCATCTAGTTTAATTTTATTTTCTTTTTTTGTTTTTGAAGTATTTCTTAGATTTTAGTCTAATTTTCTTAGAGTATGTAGCTACCTATTTAGTACTTTGATTAGATTTAGGTTATTACTTTTGTTACTAATTAGTTTAATATTTATAATTCTATGTGTACTGTTTTAATATTTAATGTTGTTATCAAGTCTGATATTCTTTTGAGAGTGAACATAAATATTTCCTTTTTCAATTTGGACAAAAATAGTATTTTCATCGAGCAAATTACGTGAGAATCACATGACTTGAACATAAATGATGTGTCTGCTTTTCCTTTTAAAATAACACTTTAAATACATGCATTTCATATTGGTTGTATCATTTATGTATTCATGATTTACTTTTTAAAACAAAATTTTCTATTAATTACATATTTACACTTTATTTTGTGTAGTTATTTAAGCATAATACATTTTTTCTGATATGGCAAAACATTTTATCTTTTCTCTTAGCATTTATGCAATCTTAAATTAAGTTTGATATCTTTACTCTCTATTCTAAATTAATACTTGTATCACCAATATTCAAAATGGAAAAATTTAATCACCATTAAAGGATATATATATACACCTCATAAAAGAAAGTGAAGCAATAGTTTTAGAGTAGGAATTTTATTAGGGCTAAAATTATTTTTATATAAGTGCATAGAAAAAAAAAAGTTATATTTATTAATCAAGTTAAATCTACTTGAGCTTAGGTAATTTATACTTAAAATAATTTATACACACTTTTAAGTTTAAAATTTATTTATACATTTTATTAATTTTAGAAATCTTTTTTTTTGTTAAAATATAATCAATTTAATAAAATAAAAACCTGAAGTGCAGTGAACTTTAGCTTATACTAAATACAAAGAATTTATAAGAAAGATATAAAATTTATTTACACCACATGAGATTCAAATAAAACTATTAAATTATATTTTATATTTCATAAAATTTATGAATAATCTATAATAGTGCTTTACATATTTGACCAAGTAAGAAAATGATTATATATCACATTGTAAAGAAATCTTCATAAATTTTAATCAAGTGATTTTACTTCATAAAATGAGAGAAAACTTTTGAATGGAAATTAAGGTAGCCACACAATCAATTTAATTGAAAGCCTAAACCGAATTGAATCAAACTAAATTGAATTTTCAGTTCATTTGGCTCAAATCGAAAAGAGTATAAAAATTGAACCGATTCGATTGGTTTTACATGTACTTTTTAGGTTGATTTTACAGGCAAACTGAAAAAACAATCCAAACCATTTCAACTCGAAGTTTTAGCTGCCTTAAGTTTAGGAATGAGTATAGATTCTCCTTCTTGGGGAGAGCTTAAATCAGAACTCCTAACTAAGTACAACATAGACCATTGGTTTTGGCCATAGGCCCTCATGCTCACCCATTAACTCCAAGCAAGTAGGTATATTGTACAGTTCTTTTGCGTTTGCTATTTATGTTTGATATGATCTTATTTGTAAGGCTGTGCAAAAACTGAACCGACCCGAAAAACCCGATCCGACCTGGCAAAAAATATAGGTTATAATGGATTTTTCGGGTCGAGTCGGGTTAGACAATTTGAGGAATGTATATCTCCTATTCGGATCGGGTGGATCGGTTAAACACCTTGTTTAACCCGACCTGACCCGAAAAATTGAAAAAATTAATTTTTTTAAATTTCTTCACATGACTCACTCTCCTTTATTTTTTCTTTTGCTTGTAAAATTAAAAAATTCCAAATCAAAATTAATTTTTTTGAAGATGACATGTATTTTTTTTTAGCAATTAAAAATATAATTTTTAAATATTCATATTTTTTATTTCTATTATATATGTTAATACTTAATTAGAACTTTGTAATTTGCTATGGTTTGGTTATGATTTGAAGATGGAAAATTATGGTTTGTGTGATTGTGATTATTATGGTTTGATTATGTTATGATTTTTTCATTACAAATGTTTAATGTTGATTATAGTTTGATTATTATTTTATAATTTGATGAACCTGTATTTGTAAGTACAACAACACAAATAAAACATGCAATAGATATGCCTACGTATGTATGAAATGCATTTACTAATGCTTATGTATGTATGCAGAGAGCTACATAGCACCTCCTGCTGGCCGAGCTTGAGGGACTCAGCGTGGCGAGAGTGCTGATCGCAGAGCTGGATGCAGACCGGTCATCGTTGAAGAGACCGAGGAATACGGTAGTGATGGCTCGGAGGAGACGGCTTCCAACATGTCTTGAGTTGGCTGCCCCAATTTATTTCTATTATTTTCTTCTTTTCGTCTTCTTTTGTTTTCTGTATTTGGACCCAATTTGGGAATATTCTTATAAAGAAACGGTTATATTTTATTTATAAAAGGCAAATTCCAATTCCTTTACATGTCCTTGAGTGATGTTGGTGTATTTTTGCTTTATAGTTGATATTTATATTGTTTATTGAGCCTGAAGGTTGAACAGTAGCAGATCAACACATTTTCCACTTGTCTACTAACCAGTGGCGTGCGCCAGTAGTGCTGCAGTGGTAGCCACCTGTCAAATGGTCCTTTTATTCCTTGCTATAAAAGCCCATAAGACACCTACACGCTTCAAAAGGTCATTTCTCTCATTCCATACGAAGTCTTTACTTAAAAACTTCCCCGAACTCTTTATTTCTTCTCCATTGTTCATGGATCGGTCCTTGATACTTGCATTTGAAGCACTGTTCTGCAATTTTAGCCCTGAGGAATGGGATTTGCTTTCACTGTTCAAACTCAATGTGCTAAGCTATTATCGAGCATTCGGGTTCAACCCGAATTGTTGCAATGGTTGATTAACCACTTTGATTCTTCGGACAATTTATTTCGCTACAATGACTTCGAGATTTGTCCATTATTCGAGGAATTTAGCATTATTTTTGGGAGAATACCCGTGGTTGAAGAAGTGTGACATCCTAGAAGCAACAAAAGCCTTATGCCCTAAATGTTATGCAAATTAAGTAAAAATTAAGTAAATAAGTAATAAAGATATATTTTACAGGTATGTGACCTATTAAAACCATAAATGACTATTGAAATGCAAGAAAATGAAATTTGCAAGACATTAAAGTGATGGGTATGGAAAATTCTAAAACATCAAAGGTATGATAACATGAATGCACAAAAAATCTCCTAAGGAAATTAAGTTGGAAGGCACCAAAGGATTTAAATAATATTTTTAATCAAGTAGCAATTTTATTTTTTTAGCATTTTAGTCAAATAGCTATTGTAAATTTTTTACTCTCAATATACTCTTATGATTTTAGATTTTTAGTAATATAAATGATTTATGATATTATAAAATAAAAAATAGAAATTTTATATGAAACAATAAATCACGAGTATAAATAATGAGTACAACAACGTGCAATACATATCTAGAAGAACTAGTATAGATAAATGAAGAAATAACTTTTATTTCTAGTAAACATAATTTTTTTTTATTTCAAAAAGAAGTCATAATTATCTAGTAATTTAAATAATTTATAGAAGAGTTTTATGTTATTTTAAAATAAAATTGAGGAAAAATTTCTATAGGGAGATATAGTTTCTTTTTTAAACTAATTATCTTCCTATAGTAATAAACTTGAGGGAAAATTATAATAGGGAGATATAGTAATAACTATCTTAAAATAATTATCTTGTTATATTTTATTTTAAAATATAATTTTTGAAAAATCCAGTTATATATGCATAGGTAAGAGTAAAATCGTTATTATGTGGTGTTTTTCGCATCAAATGGAACTCCTCAATCACTAGTAATAAATGATTAAGAACTTGAACATGCAAAGAGAAAAAAAGAGAACATAAGTTATAAGAAGGATGGAAAAAAACATACACATGAAAAATGAAATAGAAATAGTCTACATGTATCCAATTTATGGTGGTATTATTTTAAACTAAAATACATATATTTTCAATTGTGATAGCCTAGTAATGCTCTGTGATATTCTATTATTAGAGAAATTAAGAGCCGAAAGAACTGATAGTGGCGCACACATGATACTAATGTTGTGTAACTTTAGGGAGGACATTTCTTTAGCACTAAGCAATTTATTAAACGAGTAAGCAATAAGAAAAATTATAATCTAGTGAAAACAATTAAAATAAGATAATACAGTAAAGGAACATGTATCACCACTACAAAAATACGCAAAATTATGATCGATATTTGGGACAGCCATTGTTTGATCACAAAATCACGACGCATTAACGACCAATTGTGACAACATTAGAACTTAGATTAATAGAATACTCAGTGACGGAAGTGCGATCGATCTATGACCGAATTAGCGACCATTTTGCGACGGATTGTATTTCGGTCGTTAATTCTCGCGTTGTCATTTACCGAGAGTTTTGTTTTCCTTGTGCGACCGAGTAGCAAAGTAATGGCAACCAATTTGGCAACAGATTAGCGACCGAATGTGAGGCAGTCGCTGTTGTTCACAGCATAATTAACCGCGAGAATTTGGTGTCCTATTGAGACCGAATAGCGAGGAGTTTGCGACCGATATTTTGCGACCAATTTGTGTGGTCACAAATCGATAGCAAAAATGGCGTTTACAAAATGACATCGCCTCAATTAATATTATAACCGATTTAAGAAATATTGCTACCGATGGGTCGGTCCCAAAATTTTAGGGCTTTATAAGCCCCTAGTCGCCTTGGTCGCGCTCAGATCTCCCTCCCCCTCTTTTTTTTCCCTCTTTTTCTCCTTCTCCCTCTCCTACTACGTCTACGTCTGTTGTCTGTAGCCAGCTGGCGTGGGATCATTGGAGGTTGCGCCATTGCTAGAGAAGTCGCCGCTAACAAGTAGTTCTTCTTCCTTCTTCTTTCTTAGCTTTCTTTCTTTGTTTCTTATTTTTACACAACTTTTTTTTTTTTCATTTTGTGTAATGTTTACTATTTTATTTTAATTTGTTTATTGGCTTAATTATTTACACAGTTTCTTTTTTTTTTTTTGATTATATTAGTTTGTGATTATATTGGTTGATTGGCTTGATTAGTATTGTGGTTATGTTGTGAAATTTTTGAATTATTTTTAGTAATTTTTGTGTTATACTAATCAAACTAATGAAATACTAATCAAACTAGGTAGTATTGAATGTAAATAAAAATTTGATTAGTAGTATAATTTGAATCAATAGTAAAAGAAAAGAAATGAAAATAGGGATGATAAGTGAATATATAGTCAATTGAAATATTTTATTAAATCTAATTTGCGATGATGTATTCAAATTTATTTTTTTGAAATTACTTTATGTGGATTTGTATTTTCATTTGAGTGGAAATCACATGAATGATGAGTTTGAGTTGGAGGCCTAGTAGTGGTCATTTTGACTTTAGAGAATGTTGGGATGATATAGAAGTGTTTATGTGAGTGTGTTTTGGCTTGAGATTTGATTATGTTCTGCCGAAATGCTGGCGAAAGTTTTTTAAAAACTGAATATGAGGAATCGTACACTTACTGATATTATAATAAGTTTACATATATATAGTTAACCTTAGTTAGAAATAACCTTAGTAAGTTTACATATACATAGTTACCCTTAGTATAGAAATAACCTTAGGACTAATGCAATTACATAATTTGCCCTTTATAAACAGAGTATTCATTACGTAAAAAATGCGGACCAACCCAAGATTGAATGTACAGAGGTACGAGGTCAATGGGATATTAACAAAAGAATTCTTGCAAGGATTAGAATCGTTTATATAGTTTGCAGTTCATAAAAGAGACTTTTATTGGAAAGAGTTTCAGGTACGATTTAGTTCAAGTTATATCTTTATTCAATGTAATTAATAATCTGAATCTATAGGCCTTCACTTACTCTTTTTGTGGAAATATTATTTTTCATTTTTGCAGAAGCATTTCGTATGGGAAGAGGCTATTACGGCTATGCTAAAAGTGGCCTGGGAGAAATCGTGCGCTCTACAGTACGTTGACTTCACTTATAGGATGCGAAAAATCGGTAAGAAGCAACAGTGCGTGTCTTAGGGGATATGAGAGAGCTTGCAGAAGGCTTGGGAGGATCCCGCATTCAAGAGAAAGTGTGAGATATTTGCACAAAACAGGCATAATGAGACTGGCTGTGACGGAGCAGGACCTTCTCGACACACAGGCGAATCAATATCTGCTACAGAGACATCTCAATTATTGGTGAGTCAATTAGTTACAGTTACAAAATTGATGTTTAATGAAATGACACCATATTAATATATCATGCATAAAAAATTAATTACAGGCTGAAAAATATGGTGGTAAGCCCACACCGATGGAGGTGTTCACTTACACTCAAACAAAGGACCACGATGGAAATACGTTTATTGACAGACGTGCATTGGCTGTCAATGTAAGTAACAATGAAGAATTTTTACATTTACTTTCTAGTCTTCTCTTACGCGTACAAGTTCAATATTTCAAAGCTTGCAACTGCATTGATTAATTAATTTGTTGTTTTCAGGAGAACTACAGTACAGCTCGCGAGCGTGTTGTTTCTTCTCAGGCTGGATCTGAAGCTGAGCCCAGAATTGATGAGTTAGCACTTTATTTGGAGGCCGTAGTGATGCATCCCACATCGCCCGCGGAGTACATCCTGGGCTAGTGTATAAGGCTGGGTTTAGCCCTTCCTCTACGAGCTAGCTTTCGGGACGAAGTTAGGGGTCCAGTCCCTTATCATTTGGTATCAGAGCTCTGGCTTCGTAGGGTCAGTGTCTCATGGGGTTTATCAGAACGCCGACTGAGGCAGTCGGGTCTTATGGGGGTGGGGATGATGCGTCCCATATCGCCCGCGAAGTACATCATAGGCTAGTGTATAAGGCAGGGTTTAGTCCTTCCTCTACGAGCTAGCTTTTGGGGCGAAGTTAGGGTCCAGTCCCTTATCACATAGGGGGCGAAAAGAAGAGAAAAGTATATGGCATCGAGTCTTAGGCATCACAGTCTTACTGTGGCTCAGCGTCTGACACTCCTGCAACCTCCTCACGACCACAGCCCAACCACAGTGCTAAGGAGATTAGTGCATTACAGGCTCGTGTTGATGCGCAGGAGAGACAGTTTGCAGAGCTTATAGCGCATGTGATGCAGATGTCTGGTCAGCATGATGCTGGTACTTCTTCCTGTGATCCTCTGCCTGCTACAGATCCACATGTTTTTACAGCTCTGCATCAGCCACTATCGTCTCCTCTTGATCTCGATACTACAGACAATACCTTGGTCACTCCTGCCAACACTACGACACATCCAGTAGATACTCCTGCTGACACTACGACATTGGATCGTGTAGAGGACCGACATCATAGATTTGATTTCGGACCATTTTAGCTTTTCATGATTTTTCCATATTTTGTATAATACATTACATTCACAATTTCATTCTTACATTTTTATTGTGTTGTGATGTTGATGATGATCCTTGTGATTGTGATGTATATATATGTCGATTTTTGATAGGTGGAAAAAATTATAGTTTTTAATATTATTAAATTATTTTTTTCGATAATTATATTTTGCGACTGATTGGCAATCGAACTGCAATCAAATTATAACCATTAAATTTAAATTTACGATAGATCACCAACCAATCACTTTTAACTTTTGCGACCGAGACTTCATAATTGCGACCAACAAATTTGCGACAAGCTTTCAACAAGAAAACACGACAGAATTTAGCTATCGATTTGTATTATATTGCAACCGAATAGTCAGTTGCTAATTCATTCAGTCGCAAAAAAATTTGTGACGAGCACTTTTGCGACCGATATACTGATGTCGCAAATCGATCGCTAAATGAAATTAGCAACCAATTTCTTAATCGGTTGCAATTTAACGATTTTTTTGTAGTGCACCAATATATTTAATATCTAATGGTAAACTCACAGTCATTTAGCTTGCCTCAGGTTGGCAAATTATAAATGTAAATGCAATTTCCAAGAATTTATTTATTCTTAGGTTCCTTACATTGTTCTTCATTGTGATTTTCTTAGAAAATGAAGGAATAGCTATTTACATATTAACAATAATAGAGCAAAACTGAGAATAACTCATCGAAAAAAAACATCATCTTGCAAAAAATGCGAAAGTAACTTATAAAAAATGATTATCTTGCTATAAAGTTGACAAATTATAAATATAAATCAAATAGAAAGAAAGGGAAGAGATGGTAGGAAGTTTATAGACACTTATTGAATGACAAAATGATACTTGTGTGTTCATATATATTGAGATCTAAATGTATCTGCTTGTATATTGACACGGAATCAAAAATAGGAAGAAGATAAATATCAACAATGAGTTTTACTTGCATGGCTCACTCAGTGTCTCGCAGTTTAAAGAGATATGTCTGTAAATTTCCATAATCAAGGTTCTAGAATTATATACATAAAAGATATAATTATATACATAATTTAAAAAATTAGGAAGATAAAGAGTTCAATAACCATATATTGGCTAATTAGGTAGAAGACAAAAGAGAAAGGAAGTACCTTCTAATAAAGGTTGACCACTGTGAAATGCTTAAGCAAATGCAGTTGATATGGTGACGAGAAATGCTCAAGGTTCTTCCAGACTGAGGAACATTGTGAAAGAATGCAAGTACATGATTGAGCGAAATTGGAGAGTGAAGCTTCTCAAAGTCTATCGTGAAGCAAATGCAGCATTGATTGCTTGGTTAATGTGGCAGTAGGAGGTCCTGTTGCTGTTAGACTTGTGGATAACCCCTCTTCAAGAGTTAGGCAATTTTTGGATGCTGACCTTGTTGGGGTCATTTGGCTTAGAGCTACTTAATATGGTTAACTCCCTCATTTTTCAAAAAAAAAAAAGACAAAGTTGACCATCTGACAATATGGGTATCGGTACCTCGTAAAAAGAAAAATTAAAACAAACATAAGACAACATAAGATACATGTTATATGTGCAAACAAGAAAGAACAGGTTGATCATATGTAAGAAATTTAAGAAAAAAAATGTAACAAAGAGAATTAAAAGAAAATAGAATCACCACTAACAGATATGTTTAGATTGCTCTTTCAATCCTTCGCCTCCATATTGATCATAGATTGCTTTTTTTCAAGAATCACTTAGAATCTGCATAAGATCACCTATAAGATAAAATCATACTACAAAATACAAAGAATCACTACAAAAAACAAAGATACCATAGAAGTTACAAAAAATCAAAAATTGAATAACAAAACACAATCGTAATGTCAAGAATCAAATTTTCACAAATAAAAGGTAGCATATAGAAACAAATATATATTTAAAAACATAAGAAATAAAAATAGAAGCTTTTGGTCTCAGAGGCTTGATAAAAACGAAAAGCAAAATCAATAAAGGAATGATGAAAGAAAAATAAGGAAAACTTATGATAAATTAAGAATGTAAATCAAGCATTGCAATAAGAATGTAACCAATTCTATACAAATTCTTGAAACCACCAAACCAAATAGATGTAATTGTATTGTGTTAGTTGACGAATAAAATTATCAGCTTTTCAAATGATATCTTAATTCACTTAAATATGCAAGAAACATATATTCAAAACAAAATAAGCAAAATACTCATTAGGAATTGAAAATGAGAATTAAATTTTAATCAGTAACCATACTTGTAAAATGCAACCATACCACAAAACGCATTGAACACGGGAAGCATATATTGAATTTGAAAACATTCTCATACCTAGAGAAAAAAGAAAGTCAATGAGTTAAATTGATTATTAGGAACCATGCTTGTAATAAGGCAATAATAAATAACAATTAAGAAATCTATAAAATTAAGTAAAAGAAGAAGCATAGATTGAATTACAATCAGGTTTAAATATATAATAAAGAGAAATAAATAAATAATTTGAAAAATAAGCTTGATTTTCAAATCTTTCTCTCTTGTAACGAAAGCTTTTGTTTAACAAAAATAATTAGAAGCTCAGGGGCTTTACATGCAGGAATAGATTTGAAACGAAAAGATAAAAATGAAAAGAAAAAGAAGGAAGATAATTAGAAATAAATTAAGGAAAATAAAAAGCATATTTTTTTTTACCTTTGGTTTTAACTAGAAGCTCAGACTTTACATTCAAGGAAAGAAAAAAAAAAAGATAGTGGTTGAAATTTGATTTGGAGGACATCGTTAATAAGAGCATATATTATATGTTTTAATCTCATGAGGCTTAGTATTTTATTTTAACTTTATCCTAATTTTGGATTATTATTGTTTATTTATCAATTATGTTAGTTGAAGTGAGTTTTGTGAATAAATGCTTTAATTAAGGAATTTCCAGCATTTTTATAATTCTGTCATTTGTTGTGTAATTTAGAATTTTCTAGAGTTGTAGATATTTAAATCTCGTGCTACATGAGCTATTGGAAAGCTAAGACAAGGGCTATAAGTAATGAGAAGGGATTAAAACCTAGTTCAACCCTTAAGAAGTTCAAAAATAGTTATAAATCCAGAACGTAAGTTCAAGTTTAGACTTGGAGCTGAACGACCAGTTTTTCTATTTAATTCATATCTAGAGTACTAGATGATCCGATGGAATTCTAAAACCCATATCTACAACTTTAATGAGGTTTAAAGATGAAATAATAATGTTTTGGGAGTTAAAATTAGCAGTGAAATTGAATTACAGAGTCAGAGTTGGACTGAATTACAAGTTAGAATCAATTATAATTTTTAGTCTATATCTTGGGTTGTAGACCTCGAATTTAGACAAGATTAGACTCGTTAAAAAACTGTGACGAAGAGCCACACTTTTTCTGAAGAGGTTAGAGGTTGAATTAATAAAAAAAGATATTAAAAAACAATCCTAAATTCAATAGAAGAAATATGTCTAGTCAATTCAAATATTTTACAATTTAGGGATAGTTATTTTCTTATTATCATTTTTGTGAGAGTCTTTTTTTATTTAAGTATTGATCATGCTATTAAGTTGGAGCTTGTTTTCTTTTAATTATTAGTATTTTTTTTTTTTTCTTTCCTGAAATCAAAGAAAAGTATGAGAGGCTAAGGATTGGAATTCAGCTCAAGGAATTCCAGTTTATATACAAAATTTAGACTAGGTTTAACCTTACTTAATCTTTTTTAATTGATTATCTTACTATTTCTTGTATCATTTATATCCAATCACTTGAGTAGTTAACCAAGGAGGCTTATTACTTAATTACTCATCTGATTACATTTGCCAATTAATTATTTGCAATCCGTAATTGTTGTGATGACTTGATGTTTGTGGCAATTAGATTTCTTTGATTACAATTTCAGTTTTCAAATGTAATAATCTAAGGAAACAATAGTGCGAATTAAACATTTTATGTTTCATAAAATATTGTTCATCTTAACTGCTTCCTGTTAAGATTATTAATTTTTGATTAGAGTTTCTTAATACCAAGTTAATAATTAATTAATATCAATTAAAGTGTTGGACTTGAATCGATCATTTTAGAGTAGTTTAGGAATTTATCATTCTTTTTAGTAAATCTTAGTTAAGTATTCAATTGAAGATAAAAATTTATTGTCAATAATCTAAAGTGCATAAAATTGTGAATATTCCTTGAGCTGGATACAGTTTTTTATTAAACAGTTTTCAACTTTAATTTGAGTTTTCGACAATTCTAAATTTAATCTTTTAATTCATTTATTAATTATCAACTCCCTTTAATGCTTATAATTATTATATTATACAAACTTTAGTGAGTAAATTCAGTATTTAGGTTTCCACCTGATTTATTATTGTGCTATAAATTTATTAAACTGATTAAATTAATTTGGTAAGTTTAGTAAATATATTTTGGTGGATTTGATCGAATGGGCAAATAATCAACAAACGAAAAATTACTAATAGATAAAAAATAATAAAAAAATAAAGAAAATTGAACCTAGCTAATTACCTGAAATGAGGAGCAACTCTTGCAAAAATGAGCACGAAAAGATAAATTTTAATTAGAAACTCGGAGGCTTTACATGCAGAGAAAGAAAAAGAGAGTGACTGCCAAAAAATTGAAATAATCACATACTAAAAATTACTACCAAAATTGAAATAATCACGTTTAATATAGAGTATTCAAATATTTACACACACGTAGTAATTTCACTTTTCATATCTATTCTAAACCTATATATAACTGCTTGTATCACTTTCATTTCTAGGAGATGGTGCCATTGAGAGTACAGAGTTCTAATGATAGAACGGAAAATAAAAATAAAAATTAAAAAATTTTAAAACGTAATTATCCATATAGAAATAAATAAAATTTAAAAATTAATTTTTAAAAAATATGCATCTAATCAAATTGTGAAAAAAATAAAAAGAGATTTCAAAAATTTCTTAAAAAAATTCTTAGAAAAGATGAGTATTTTGTTTGGTTTAATTTGATTTGATTTTTTAAAAAATTAATTTGATTTTAAAATTTAATAGAAAAATGTTTTACCGTTAACTTTACTTTCAAAACCTAAAAGTCAAACTAATTTAATTCAAAAAATAAATTAAATTGAAAATCAAACAGAATATAATTAATTTGATTCCACAATAATTCAATTTAATTTAATTTAATTTCTTTTTATATAAAATTTAATTTAAATTAATTTGATTGGATTTTTGAACTAAATCCATCCATCTAATCGGGGACCCTTAACCCAAACAATGAAAAGAAAAAGAAATTAGCCTATGACATTCACTTGTATCAAAACAAGCCAACAAACCCAGAAAAAGGAATTGCAAATTAGTTAACTTTACTAATATTGTCGTTAGGTAACGAATTGGATAAATAGGGGCCAGATTACAAGTGAAATAGACAGACAGACGTTTGAACTTTGATGATCCAGCTTCAGCTTCAGCTTCTGCTTCACAGACAACAAACAGTCTTGCTGAGCTGCTTGAGCATAAAGTAAAAGTTGCATTAGTTTGTCAAACCTGTTTCCTCAGTTTTCTATAGCTCGCAAATTGATGATCCATCTCCTGCTCTGTGACGGAGAGAGGTTAGTTTTTCTTTTCGTAATTACTGCTTAAACGGCCTTGTCTCATCTTTTTCTTTGTTTTATTTCAATTTTCTTTTGTGAATCGGGTAGGATGGCATGGGCTGTATTTTTATACCCAGATTCGGCTTCTGTTATTTGATATTGCGAATTTTTCGAGATATTTACTTTTGAATTCTTGAGTTCCATATTTGGTCTATCTTAACTTTTGGGGTGTTCTCTTGTGTATACTATCTGCACAATAACGTTTTGTGCCTTTTTTGTTTGTAATTATATATGTATATAAACATTTTAATTATAAATGCATTATTGTGTTGTTTCTTCCCAACATTAATGCATAATTGCAGCTTTTCTTGGTTTTCTGACTTTGGAAAAGATAAGCATTATGTCAATTTTTTTGCACTTTTCGTGTCTATGTGTAACTTGATTGTAATGAGAAACTATCCTGCAGTTTTCAATGGTATGATACTGTTGAAATGGGGACCTATTGGAATAGGTAAAGAATTTTTTCACTTGGAAGGAGTTGCATCATTCCGTTGCTGGATTTTGAAGTGATTATTTAAACATATAGCGTCAACATGCTGTGATGGGTAAGGAAAATCTATCACAATCTCTCAATACTGGAGTTGCTGATGTGAATTGCTCCCCTACTACGAGTGAAGATTCTAGAGATTACTCATGTTGCAGTTTAGACAAAGAGGCAGGTATGGCAACTTGTCGTGTGTGCCACTCTGTTGAATCTGACAAAAGGGGAGATGCCGTGTTGGGATTTTTGGGCATTGTTACTCCTTTGCAAGAGTTATGTAAAAATGGTAGAGCAATAAAGCTTGAAAGTGAAGAAGCATCAATACATTCTGAAATCAATGATTTTCACAGCAAAAATGCTGGAAAGAAATCTGGGTTGGTTGAGTTTGTTAGCCCTGAAGGTGAGGTTTTCATTTGTAGTACAGATTTGGAAACGGGTTCGTGTCATCAGCAGGACTCGTTAATTGAACTTGGTTGCTCTTGCAAAAATGATCTTGCTCTGGTTCACTATGCTTGTGCACTTAAATGGTTTGTCAATCATGGGTCCACAGTTTGTGAGATCTGTGGATGTATTGCAAAAAATATCAGTGTGATGGACTTCAAAAAGGTTTTAGTTTCGTTGAAGGATTATGAAGCATTAAGGGAAAGGACTGCCACTGGGGATCCGAATCCTGTCCAAGTGCATAGGAATTTAGGTGTAGATCCTGATGCTGTAGCTGCTATTCAAAGGCAACGGCTAAGTGAGATTTCAATGTGGTTTAGTCCACGCAATAATAATGATTATAATTCTAATGTAGTTTCACAAGTTGTTTCTGAACAGCCTCTGAATACTGTCTCTGAAAATGTTGTTCCTCCTGAAAATCCTGCAACAAAATGGGCTGTAGAAGGTACAGGGATTTTGCTTGCTACTGGATTACTTACTGTTACTTTGGCATGGCTCATTGCTCCCCGTGTTGGAAAGGTATGTTGGTTGTGGCATTATTGTTTTCAGTAACGACATACATGCTAAAATTGTTTATAACTATTTCCCGAGTTGCATTCTGAGTTGAATTTATGTTTAGTCTATTCAATAAAATTACATAATGTTCTAGTGCCAATTTTCTATCAACATGGCAAGTCATAGGATTTGCATCACAAGACCTTTGAAGCAACAATTTTATTCTAATTAACAATTATGTATGTTTGCATTCTATTTATATAATTGGTCTACCTAATCAAATTAGGGTTATTATATTAGCAACTAAAACTCTAATTTAATCTTTTAAAGAACAACCATATTCAAAATTTTTTTCAAGAAAATCACAGTAAGATTTAAAAATTACTTTCTTTTCCAACTAATCCAGAAAATATGTTATTAAGGTTTGATGTAATATTTAGAGATAGCAAATATATACATATAATCAAAACTAAATTTAGCTGCATGATAGAATCATAACCATTTATTTTCTCATCCGAGTAACTTAAAAACAAATCTAATCTTGAACTAGAAATAGCTAAATTATAAGAAAGAACACATTATTGGACTGTTGTTTGATTTATATAATATTGTGTAGTAGGATACTAAAATTATATTATTGATTTTATTTTTTCTCACATATTTCACTTTGTTCTCATGTATAAAAGGGGATTTGTTAATTTTTTAATTTTATCCTTGAATTTTTCAAATAAAATAACAGTAAGGGGCCAAATGGTACTTAGTTTGGGGTCAAATTGAATTTCTCAAAATTATAGTAGTGGTGTTTCTGTAATTTAGCCAAAACTAAAGGGGGGAGGATTTCCCTTTTCTATAGTATAGCTTTGTCCCTGTACCTAATGGATGTGATGTGAAATTCTTTTTATCTCCTTTTCACATTTCAGATTATACATGGATTGGATGACAAGTTCATTTGATGCACTTTATATGAGTTAAATGTAAAGTGCATTATGTGTTTAGGAGAATCCCATAGTTGGTCTTTCATCAAAACGTAGGACAATCCCTTGGTGTCTTTGTCCTTTGTGGCATAACGGTCATAGTTGTTAGCAAGGATTGATTTTCTGGCATTTGTAATTATTTAATAGACAACTCTGTCTCTAGTGGAGGACAACAACATGATCTGCACGTGGAAGTTAAAATACTTAGAAAATTTATGAATCAATAAATGTGGAAATTTCAATGAGAAGTAACAGAAATGACAGTAAGAAGTGATGCTTTTGTGGAGGTGAATGTTAATTGATAGACCATGCAAAGAAGTGAGACCTACTTAATGCTCAGGCGTGGCCTTCAGGATTTCAAAGACTGCTATTTCAAGACATTTCAGCCATGTCACAAAAGAAATTTAGCCCACTGTTATGTTATTCTCCATTTCTATAAAGATGATTTTCCAATTGCTTAGAAATGATAGAGAAAGCATGAGAAATAACCATGTCTCATGTTTTGTTCAATTATTAATTAAAAATCTTGCATGTTTTATTAAATTATTATTATTGTTTTTTTTTTTTTTTACAACAAAAAGGACATATCATATTAAATTCTTGCTTATGTTAATTTGAGTGATTCTGTGAATGGCTTTAAAAATTCACGGCAGCAGTGGCCAATATGGAACAAGTCACTCCAATTCAGACTGATTCCACGATATTGTTTTAATTTCTGGTATTGTTTATGATTCTGTTAAAACTTTGGTGGCCTTCCACCTAAACCTCCTTCTCAATGTAGAAATAAATGCTTACGTCTTATTAGGTGACACAAACAAAACAGGTTAAATGTGTGAGGTTGACTTTGATGCGATGTTTAGATCTTCACACATAAACACATATGCTATTGGTTTGAGAGTCCAACAACCTGTTAAAAGGCTTTCTTTTGGGGGCTTTACAAACCTAGGAACTACTAGGTGGAAGAGTTCTTTTAGCTCAATCCCATTATGGGGTGCTTGTTGTGTTGCAAGTAGAACCTTGGTCCTTGGTTCTTTGGCTGTTACACAATTTCATTTAAAAATAACGAAGAATAACTTATAATATAGAGTCAAGCACATTCATTTATTTTTTCCTCCAAAAACATTGTGCATGTGTGCACACATTCGTTTTCATAGGTGTATATTTTATATATCATTGAAGTTCATCGCACCATTACTTGGTTTGACTGTTGATTCCTTTTCAAAATTACTAATAGACAATTTTAGAGTTGTTTCTCTAGGTCTCTATCTAACCATATTCTCTACTCTTTTGGAGTCTAATAAGGTGAATGGAGCACTTGTTCGTTTTTTTATTTGTGATGCATGGCTTTCTCAAAATTCTCTTTGTGAACTTGTTGCTGAATCTTTGAGGGGATTGTAATGTGGATGATTGCTAAATCTTTGTGAACAAGTGAAAATATTATGAATTTTTTGAAGAGGAATGTGGGTCTTTACTGAAAACGAAAAGGCAATTATTGCGAAATCAAAAGCTCAGTTAAATTGGAGAAGGATGATGGTCTTCCTAGGAACAAGACTAGTGGTATCTCTTCATAATCCTTCTTTTGAAGGCTTGGATTCTAGATCTATGTTGGTTTGGATTGGAGTCTATCTTGGAGAACCCTGGATAGTTAGACAGGCATCTTGAGTTGGAAGAGATGTCAAAGCACTTTACTTTTTGGAGTGGATAAGGATAAGTCACCCGAGTCTGATGATATCCCAATGGCTTCCCTTCTTAGGGATGTTGTGGCATTATTGACAAGGATGATCTGCTTAAAATTTTCCTTAAACTATCCTTGTTCCTGAAAAAGATAAGCCTAGGATTTTCAACCTGTTAGCTATTTGAGAAGTGTTTATCATAAGATATTCATCAAGATCCCTGGCAATAAATTAGTGCTGTTTCCTGGTACACTATTTATAACTGCTGATCGATTCTTGAAGGGATACAAATTCTAGATGATACTCTTGTGGCTGCAATTATTTGCTTTTCAGTAACTTTAGGCCTTCACGACATATTTATTAGCTCTTGTGGCTGTTTCATAATGTATTGCCGGTTCTGTAATGGAATTTCAGCCCATTGATATATTATATTCATTTTTCCTCAGACGATTCACCAATAACTGACATACCATAGACAGAACATGAATGACTGTTTAGTTTGTAAAATGTTCCTTCTGATTATTATTCACTTAATATCTTCTATATTTTGTTAAATTATTTTTTGAACTTACATTTTATTAGATTTTTTATAGTTGGTTTGAGTATTTTGCTAATACCCTTAAAAAAAAATCATGACAATGGTGGCCAGTTTGAAAAGCAATACAAATAAAACCACCAGTAATGGTGTCAATGCTTCAGCCACTAAATTTGCCATAGAAAATCTTCTTTAGGAACTTATATTGTTAATTTCCCATTTTGTAATGGCTTGGTGTCTGTCTGTGGGTGGGTTTTAGTTAGTTGCTGGTTAGAGACAAGGAACAATTGATGTTCCCTTTCTTCTAGTTCTCTTGTTTCCATACGTGTATGGATGTTATTGTTTACAGCCTGCTAATTACTCGACTTGCATTTGTTGCGTGTTTTTTTTGACTGTTTCTGGTTTTGTATGCAGAAAACTGCAAGAAGTGGACTTCATATTCTCCTTGGAGGCATCTGTGCTTTGACGGTTGTGGTCTTTTTTCGCTTTGTAAGTTGCTGTGTTTCTTTGTGCGATGTGTTTCCTCCCATAATTTCATTGGTGTGTTCAGATTACATTTAGATGCTTAGTTCTGTTGTGTTAAAACAAGGTACCCTAGGACAGAAGGAAGGTAGAATCTTTAATACTCTTCAAAACCAGTGAGCAGTGTCTCAAAAATTGATGCTATAGAATAGAATGTGATGTGGCTGACACAATGTGCTAAAAGGGACCAGAAAGTTGATAAATTAACATCAAAATTGTGAGACTCTGCCCGAGCACCAGGTCCAACTTGCTGAAGGGAGGATTTGGCACCCATGAAAAAGTGCACTGCCTTGAAACTGAGAAGGATTTGGGACTAGGTTTTTGGTTAAGTAATATGATTTTGACCATTTTAATTAAAACATAACTTAATGAAAATGATTTTCATGACAAGATATAATCATGAGTGAACATTTTATAATTAATGAGCATTCAACATAAAGAATAAGTAAAATATACAGCATAAAAGTAAATAAAGCATTAAATTAAATTTAATTACATTTTACAGCCCATACATAGGGGTGCCAACTCTGGCCCTTATGGGTTTTCGGATGGCCATATATCTCCAGAGGAAGCATGCTTAAAAGGACTATTAAGGAAAATCAATATAGTACACGTATTCTTAATTAGTTCCTAAGTATATTCTTAATTAGTTTATGATTTGTATTCCTAAATAGCTAGGTAGCATATGAATTCCTTATATATAGACCTATGTAATCGATTGATGAGATACAAGAAAAACAATTACAATATATTCTCTCAACATGGTATCAGAGCCTTCCATTCAAAAAAAAAAAAAAAAAAAAAAAAGAAATTTCCCGAAACTTCCCTTGCGAGAAGCCATTGCCACCCTAGGAAGCCTTTCTAGGGTTAGTATTTTGTCTCACCACCGACCTCAGGATATTCTCCGGCCGTTGATCAGCGCCTCCCTAGAATCCGGTTGCCGGATTCCAAGTGAATGGCCCCCATGCGTCACCTCTTTCTTCCTGCTCTGGTTCATGCGCTGGCGGATGTTCAGTGGTCTTTCTCACTCCGGTTCTTGTCTCCGGCGTTGACTTGAAAAGAGACGTGCAACCCAGTGAGTTGCATCGTTATTCTTGGGCTTATTCAATAGGTTTGTTTGCTGCGATTTTGTTGCAGCTATGTCGGGCAGTCTTCTGCTACTGTTGTTGCTTTAATTTGCTGAGGAAATCTATTTTTTCCCTTGTTGTGACAATTGTTTTAGGTAATTTTCAGTGATTTTCTAGTGATTCCTTATTGCATTAGGGTTTGGTATTGCACCTTTGCTGCAGTTATGGGTATTCTGCTTTTGAACTGTTGAGAGAATTTATTGTAATTGTATGTCTTGTATCTCATCAATCGATTATATAGGTCTATATATAAGGAATTCCTATGCTACCTAGCTATTTAGGAATACAAATCATAAACTAATTAGGAATCTAACTCCTAATAGAACTCTATTTACAACTAATTCTTAACACTCCCCTCAAGTTGGAGCATAGATGATAATCATGCTCAACTTGTTACAAACTACTTCTTTCAGCAAAGCACAATACCATACTCAGCAACTGTACCCACTTCATTATAGCAATGTAGAATCCCAAACCAAATAGTAGCAGCAGAATTAAGACAACACACATAGGTTGTCCAAACAAATCTCACTGAACCAGAAAACAACTCACAGGGCTGTTTCAAGCTTCCATAATCAAGGCCTCAAAGAGGAAGCCCACTAGCGCAGATATTCAGAAACGCAGCAAAGGAAACTCTGCCAAACGGAGCGCACCACTGAAGGCCAAGAACACAATGCGACTCACTGGGGTTGCACTGCTCTCGACAAAGGAGAAGGTTCAAAAGTAGAATACCCATAACTGCAGCAAAGGTGCAGTACCAAACCCTAATGCAATAAGGAATCACTAGAAAATCACCGAAAATTACCTAAAACAATTGTCACAACAAAGGAAAAAATAGATTTCCTTAGCAAATTAAAGCAACAACAGTTGCAGAAGACTGCCCAACACAGTTGCAACAGAATTGCAACAAACAAACATATTGAATAAGCCCAAGAATGACGATGCAACTCACTGGGTTGCACGTCTCTCTTCAAGTCAACGCCGGAGAGAGGAACCGGAGTGAAAAAGACCACTGGACATGCGCTAGCACATGAACCAGACAGGAAGAAAGAGATACCCAAAATCAAATAGCCTTTCAACGCAAACAGGAGCACAAAGTAACCTGAAACGCCAAATTGACAAAACTGAGAACGCCCCTACCAAAACTTCGCCGGATCGGAAACGAAACCAGAGGACTTATTTCCAATCCAATCACCGGAAACAGCTGGACGCGCTGCCACGCGCCGACGCGTGGTACTGTAGCAGAAAACAGAATCGGCGCGTGAGGCTCACACGCAGGAAATCCGGTGACTGGATTTGGAGGGAACGCCGGTCGGCAGCTGGATGAGGTCGGTGGTGAGACAAAATACTAACCCTAGAAAAGCTTCCTAGGGTGGCAATGGCTTCTCGCAAGGGAAGTTTCGGGAAATCTCTCTCTTTTTTTTTTTTTTTTTGAATGGAAGTCTCTGATACCATGTTGAGAGAATGTATTGTAATTGTATGTCTTGTATCTCATCAATCGATTATATAGGTCTATATATAAGGAATTCCTATGCTACCTAGCTATTTAGGAATACAAATCATAAACTAATTAGGAATCTAACTCCTAATAGAACTCTATTTACAACTAATCCTTAACATGAACCTTCTCCTTTGTCTAGAGCAGTGCAACCCCAGTGAGTTGCATTGTGTTCTTGGCCTTCAGTGTTGCGCTCCGTTTGCCAGAGTTTCCTTTGCCGCATTCTGAATATCTGTGCTATTGGGCTTCCTCTTTGAGGCATTGATCATGGAAGCTTGAAACAGCCCTATGAGTTGTTTTCTGGTTCAGTAAGATTTATTTCGACAACCTAAGTGTGTTGTCTTGATTCTGTTACTACTATTTGGTTTGGGATTCTTTATTGCTATAGTGAAGTGGGTACAGTTGCTGAGTATGGTATTGTGTTTTGCTGAAAGTAGTAGTTTGTAACAAGTTGAGCATGATTAACATCCATGCTCCAACTTGAGGGGGAGTATTAAGGAAAATCAATATAGTACACGTATTCCTAATTAGTTCCTAAGTATATTCTTAATTAGTTTATGATTTGTATTCCTAAATAGCTAGGTAGCATAGGAATTCCTTATATATAGACCTATGTAATCGATTGATGAGATACAAGAAAAACAATTACAATATATTCTCTCAACAAGGACAAGTATGAATAAATAAACAACTAAAAAGAAAAAAAAGGACAAAAAGAAGGGGTAGTTGATTTGTCGCTACTCGAATCAAGTATCCCTTCATATCGCTTCGAATGGGAATCAGGACCATATAGTTCTCTCCATTGTGAAATGGAGGGTTGATTTTTGGTTTGACGTTATCATGTTTTGATTTGAGTTTACCCAGAATTTGAGTAGAAAAGAGGAAGGTTAAGCTGTTTCTTACCTTAGTTTTTCTTGATCAAGGAGGGGGTTGTGCTTGCAAGGTTTTGCCTGATTGCAACTCCACTTTGTTTGGAGGCTGGACCGAATGGGCCGAGTCAAACCAGTTTGAAAAAGAATGGTGCAAAAAGGCTCCAAAATAGGTCTATGTAGAGAGAGCGATAACTTTCTCGAACATGATTACATGGTCAAAAATTGATTTACCTAACACAATAATTTAGCTAGACAATGAAATCAGGAACTCACAACTTTATAACTACTCTACCTGCTAAATCTAAATTATCTGGTATGAAATCTGCTTACAAAATATCCATCTTAACCTAGAGTTTTCCAGAAAATTTCTTATTTTAATGCTCATCCGTGAGACTTTTCTTGTATGCTCCAAGCATGTCCGTTTAGAAGTTCAAACTTATCTTTAGGAAGAGCTTTAGTCACTGTATATGTAATCTGAACTTCTGGGCTCCATTGTATCAGTTTCACCTCTTTAATTTTCTCTGCCTCCCTAATAGCATGAAAATTCTCATATATAGTGTTTTTTGACTGTAGCTATGACTGATTTATTGTCAACCATAATCATAGTACTTCATTCTGTTGTTCCACTGTATTGAACTGGGTTTTCCTAAGCCATATTGCTTGACTTGCAGCAGCAGCAGCTGCCGCTGAGATATTCTCAGCTTCAGCTGAGGATTGAGCCACCACTTCCTGCTTTTGCAATTCCAAGAGAATGCACCACTACCATGTGAAAGAAAATACATAACCTGATGTACTCTTTGAGACATCAACAATCCATGCCCAGTCATTATTAGAGAATCACAAGCCACCAGTTCCAGTTTTAAAATACCAAGCCATAACTGCTGCTTCCGTCAGATGCTTCAAAACCTTTTTGCATCATCAAGATGATTTTGGCTTGGAGAATTCACGAACCTTGATAAAAGGCTAGCTGGAAAGATTATATTGGGCGGGGAAGCAGTTAAGTACAACGGGCTGCCTACCAGGCTCCTGTAGTTAGGAACATCCAGTTCACTTTCAATATCCATCTTTAGATACCTTCTCCGTTCTGAATTTCTTAAGAGCATACATGGAATACTTCTTTTGAAAGAAATATTGCGGCACTCCATTGATGAAGCTCCAATTCTGGAAAATACTGCCCTGACCTGTAAATGGACCTTTATGAGCCTTCATTTCCACCAAAACTTTCATTTCAAATTCTTCCATTATTTTTCACTTGAAGGATTTCAAATTCTCCTTTGGAAGTAAGTAACCTGACTGATTTACTCTCATGCCCTGTGACTCCTCCCTTAACTTATCCTGGGCTTCTTTATCATGTCTCATTTGAGCCTTGGTTGCATTGGCTCTCAATGGTAGTGGATCATTGCTTGTTGCAACTTCTCTTAGATGATGAGTGCTAAAAAATTCTGTCATCTTGTTGACAACCTGAAGTTCCATCATTTTCTCCTGTGACAATAGGAGCAGTAAAAGTATTACTTATGGGTTTTTAACGGAAAGGTCAATATGGACTTATATTGCTGGCTGAAGTGCAATCACAATGGATAAACATTTAAAGATTACAGCCTATTTTTCTTTTGAATGTTGACTCCCCTCTTGGGAGTTATTCCTTCTATTTTCCAGGTTGAGTAACTACCTAGCAGTTACTTTCACTTTTTCTTTATGTTTTATTATTGTCATTATCATTATTAAATAAATCTTAGCAGACCGGGCCAACCCACCCATTATGAGCAAACCTGGATACAAATAATACAACTTTTCCCCTGGAAATCAGAGTAGTCGTCAAAATGCTGTCCTCCTTCTCCATAACACTTAATTATTGATTTAGAATGTGGTCAGGTAGGATTAATAAAATGGTGTTGATATATAGAATTAAGGTTGGCATGCGTTCATTTTTCCCATTTTCCTACATAATTTTTGTCTTTTGAGCTTCTGCTTGCTGTTTATGTGGTGGTGGTCTTCTGAGTGAGCAAATGGGTGTATGTTTAATCTCATTTAGCTTGAAAAAATTAGATGATTTTTGCTAATATTGATGGTTTTGAACGTTGCAGATTGTGCTTACTAGAATCAAATATGGACCTGCTCGCTACTGGGCTATCTTATTCGTCTTCTGGTTTCTTGTATTTGGTATATGGGCTTCACGAACCCACGGTGCACATACTACATGATTATTATTGCATCTTATTACATCAATATCATTGTTTCGTGTAAATTTATTGTCTTTTCTTTTAGCCAAACGGTAGTAAATCAAGGTATTGGCTTTTGTATAACTTGAGCACGACATTGATGATGCGTACCTTTTGATCATTTAGTTATGTTTCATAATTTGATTCACGACTTAAAATTAAAAGTTATTAACACTTTAATGTCTATAAGTCGGATTTAGGTGGAGGTGGGTAACGGAAATACCCACTTCAAACTTGAGCAGTATACATATATTAAACGGGTATTACTTGCCCTTCTTATGGACCCTTGTCATTACCGTATGAATTGAAGAGATTTAGGATGTTTCTTTCTTGAAGACATCACATGGGTTGTCTTTTATCTCCTTTTAAATACCTTCTTTTTATCTCCGTTATTACTGATTGAAGGTGCAGAGAAACAAACGAGTCACTGATAGAGAATATTATGTGTCGCAATAGCTGTAAATACCTCTTTTTTGGTACCGGAATATTTGGCATGCAGAGAAATCATGTGGTGCACCTCACCAAGTTATTATGATTTGTGTGTGGCTAACAAAAATTGCTTACACTTGCTTTGTGTTTTCCCTTGTTTCATTAGCAACAATTTTAAACAGCCAATTCACAATGATTAATTTACTGAAGAGTATACAAGATTTTTTTATTCAGGGGTTAAATGATGTATTTGGCCAAAGATTTTTCTTTATGAAAATCGTCACGATAATAAATCGTCTAGGTCCTAAATTGTAAATAAAGACTAGGGACCTTCTTCACAAAAATATCACGGCCCTCGTGCCAAAAGAAAGGTAAAGGTTTCTTTATGGAAGATATCACACTGGTTCTTTCTTTTGTCTCCTTTAAGTACCTCATTTCATCTCCTTTATGAATCATTAAGGGTCAGAGGAACAAACAACTCATAGATAGAGAATAGTTACAGATTCCCCCTTTCGGTATCAGGAAGTTTTTGGCACGCAGGTGATGTAACTTACCATTTATCATGTTCGTGTGTGAGCCAACAAATGCTTACACTTGCTCTGTGTTTTGCCTTGTTTTATTGGGCTGAATATATAACTGAACCCCTCAACTTTGATAAAAACAAAATTTTCTGGAATCCTAAACTTTGAGATCGATACTGTAATACTCTGAATTTCACTTTTTGCAATAATCTCATATCTCCTTTCATTTAAGTTTTTGACTTTTACATATAAAATACTGCTTTTATATGTGGTTAATATAACTTTTGAAATAATAATTTTCACATTTTTAAGTATCCAATAAGTGTTTAATTGATCTAATTTTACAAGTTGAAGTGTTGAGTAGGTCAAATAAAGTGTTTAATATATGTAATTTTATAAATCGAAATGTTCACTTTTTGTAATAATCTAATATCTCGCATTTTTAAGGTTATTAATTTTTATATGCAAAAATACCAGTTTAATACGTGGTTAATACAACTTTTGAAACAATAATTTTCACATATTTCAACTATCCAATAAGTGTTTAATCGATCTAATTTTACAAGTTTAGGGGTTCAATGAGTCAAATAAAGTATTTAATAGATATGATTTTATAAATCGAAGTGGTCAATAGGTTAAAATAAAAAGTAAAGGTATTACAAAGTTTTTCATGAAAAATACATGGGTGACTTTATGTGTTCAATCTTTTATTACCAATAATTTAAACAATCAATTTACAATAATTAATTTACTGTATTTAACACAATTGAATAAATAAAAATAAATTTATTAAAAATTCTTATATACATGAAAGTAATTTTCTACGTGGAATGAAGAAAGTCCAAGCGGAATGTGACAACTTATTTATTGTCAAATTGATCAAAGGAGATGATCCTCCTCAAGGGGCCCCTCAAGTCCCTTGTCATTACAACTACAAGTCTTCTTCGTATGGATTGAGAGTGCCGATTTTATCACGTCTACCGTGAAGCTAATCCATTGGCAGACTGGTGTTGAACAGTTGACATTTCAGTTCGAGCTATGTTTTCTTTTAATAAAGACTAGCAGATAATAATTGAATAATATCTGTTAAAATTGTTAGTGATGTTAGTTTCAGTTGTAACGTCAAGATATTGGAAATTCAAAATAGGAAGTTGGTTGTTTTTCCTTATATAAATAACTAGTCTTGAATGGAGCAAAATGCATTCAAATTTTTCTCCCAAATCTTTCTTTTAACTTTACTATTCTCTTCTTTTTAAACTAACAAGTGGTACCAAAGCCACATTTAGTCTTAGAGGGTCTGTGAGGGAAAAAAAATCAGGAAAAAACCTTATATCTTTAACCCAAAAATGTCAACCAACAATTGCCTTTCTTTAATAGCTCCCCATACCTTCAATGGTGAAAACTACCAATCTAGTCAATAAAAATGCAAACCTACTTATAAGCCTTTAATCTTTAGGAGATTGTAGCTGAAGATAAACCTATCCTTCTATTCCTAAGAGATCCTACCTTGGCACAAATCAAAGTCAACTCTGATGAAAAGGCCAATAAGTCCAAAGCTAAGACTATTATTCATAATTTTGTGGGAGATTCAATCTTCCCTGGGATCATGGCATACAAGATCGTTAAAGAAGCTTGGGACAAACTTAAAGTAGAGTATTAGGGAAATGATGAAACTAAGCAAATGCATGTTTTGAATCTAAAAAGAAACTTTGACTAAGCATGAAAGAAGATGAATCTATTAGCAACTACGCTGACAAAATTCTAATGACCGTGCCCAAATTCGACTGCTTGCTGAAGATTTTCCAAATAATAGAATTGTGAAAAGGTTGTAGTAACACTTCATGAGAGGTTTGAGTCCAAAATTTCCTCTCTAGAAGAGTCCAAGGATTTGTCCAATATTTCAATGGCCGAATTGATGAGTGCTCTTCAAGCTCAAGAGGAGAGGAGGCTTTAAGGCAAGAAAAAATTATTGAGCGAGCCTTTCGTGCACAAAACTAGCAAGGGAACGAAGGTTAGCAGCAATTCGCCAAGAAGTCAAAGGAAAAAAAAATGAAGGTTGTGATAGCAAGAAAAACTACTCACCTTGCAGGCATTGTGAAAAGACCACACACATGGAGAAATACTATTAGTGGAGGCCTGACGCAATATGTGGCAATTGCAAACAACTTGGACATGTCACCAAGGTTTGCAAAAGCAAGAACAAAAGGTCCTTAAAGCAATCAACAAGCGCAGATAGTTGAGTTATAAACTCTGGAGGACAAACTCTTTGTTGCATCAAATTCTCGCAGTAGGAACATTGATAACGCCTGGCTTATTAATAGTGAATGCACAAGCCATATGACATTTGATGAAATAATATTCAAAGATCTTGATAAAAGCTTCAAAACCACAGTGAGAATTGGTAAAAGAGAGCTCCTGGAAGTGGAAGGCAAAGGTACAGCTTAACGAATAACTTCTGCAGGTATATAACTTATTGATGATATGTTATATGTACTTGAAGTCACTCAAAATATGTTGAATGTGAGCCAATATTGGAGAAGGAATATTCCTTTAAATTTAAAAATAATAACTTTGTTATTTTTTATGATGGAGCTGAAATGTTCTCTATTAAAATGAAAAGAATAAGTTTTATTGTGGATTAGAATGGAGTTAAAGCCTAAATGGGTTCGGATTTGAGTGAATCAAATTTGTGGCATAAAAGATTTGGGTACTTCAATCACTAGAATTTAACCAAACTCAAAATCCAGAGTCTTGTTGGAAACATGCTGGAAGTGGCAGTTGAATCTCATGATTATGATGCTTGTCAGTAGGGAAAATAAGTAAAACTTCCATTTCTAAAAGGCCAAGCTTCGAGGGCCTCTTAAAAGCTGCAACTTGTACGCACTAATGTCTATGGACCCATGTCAATTCTATCTATGACTAATAATCGTTACTTTCTTTTCTTCATTGATGATTTTTCTAAAATGTCTTCGGTTTAATTTCTCAAAGTTAGAAGTGAAGTTTATGCTATGTTTCAACAATTCAAAAATTATGTTAAAAACCAAAGCAATTTTTAAGTTTAAAACGTTGAGATCTGACAATGGTATTAAGTATAATTGTAACATCCCTTCCCGGTCCACCCGTTAACCCGAATGAACCGAGCCGAGACGCTACAATTTAGTTGAACCTATGTCCTGTCATGCTGATAACATTCTGTATGTTAAATAATATGTCATGTTGTTGCTTTATACATCATTTATATACAGATATTTACTTAATAGTTATAAGACATTACATATTTTCCAAAATGAAATGGGCTCAATTATGTGCCCTGTACATGCCACAGAACCAAAATATCAGAATGAGTAGCTACCCTGAAGACTGGGTTTTCAAAAGATGAACTGCAGTAGTTCAAAGATGACTCTCTACGGTCCAGACCGAAAACCTGCGAGTTAAAACAGGTAACTCGCTGAGCAAATAAAGCTCAATGGATATCTCAACTTAATAAGAACGAAATAAATAAACATGTAATCACACATATCATTACACTTTCATGATCTTACCTGCTGTTCATTATGCTGTATGAATTATGCAACTTTTATTAAACATCGTATAATTTATAAATACTAATATCTCATAACTGTATGGCTCCATAAGGTTACAGTGAAACCTAAGTGATAAGAAGAACTTTATGAAACTGGATGAATACTGTATGGCTGGGCTGTTATGACCCATATATAATCATATCCACTCAACGGCCTGTAGCCGGAGTACCACACTGTATGGGGCGTAGATTTGCTATCCTATGTCGCGACATAGTCTTATCTAAGTGATTTCTACCTAACCTCAGTGGAGCATATTATATGTATTTCAATAATACAATAAACATATTACATTATTCATAAAATGCATAAACCATACTGTTTACCTGTATGCTGTCTCATTTTGTACGTTGCTAACCTGTTTTCATGCTTTAAGAGGATTTCATAGACAACTACAAGTAATCTCTAATGAGTAATAATGCAAACAATTGATAACTTGTAAAGTGTTGTGGGTTTCTCTGACATGTGGGACCTACACATTTTTGAAAAAGAAAAAAAAGAAGGAAAACGTGTTCTTTGAAGAAAGAAAGAAAACAAAAAGGAAAATCAACAATTACAGACAATTGTTGACAAAATAGAGATCCGTGAATGAGTTATACACGGCTTATTCACTAACCTCTCCTATAAATAGAGGTAGCGAAGCCTCAAGCAAAGCACACAGCAGAAGAAGAAGAAAAAAAAAATGTAGAGAGAGTTATCTAGTTTTAGGAAGGGTTTCCTAAAACTAAGGGAGAGAAAAATAGTGAGGAAATTATTTTGGGGTGTTTTTAGGAAACACTTTGTGTGCCATTATTTTTGTATTACTCTCTATGTACCTACTATTTTTAATAGTGGAAGAATTATTCGGAGTTTGTCCCGTGGATGTAGCCCTAAACAGTTAAGAGTGAACCACATAAATTTCTGTGTGTCACAATGTTGATTATTCTGCTGCGTTAATTTTCTCTTAATTGATTGAAAGGGCCAAACAAGTGGTATCAAAGCTGAGGCAAGTGGTACCTGAGGCCCAACAAGTGGTATCAGAGATGATGCCCAACAACTGGTATTAGAGCCGAAGGTTTCGGCAGGTCCAACCGGTCAGATAGCGGTACTGGATCTATGGATATATTTTGAAAATAAATATACCACGATGAAGAGAAAATTACGACGAGTCCGTTGGTGCTGTCCGCTTGGAAAGACATTGCAGAATCGACTTAGTGATGAATAGTAAAATAGTAACTCAAAATTGATGGTGAAAAGTAATATTGACGTTATTGTTGCTGAGTCCGTTTCAAGTAAGCCCGGCATTATTCACGTATAGTACTATTTATGTGTACAGTTACTATTCATGCATACAGTTACTATTCAAGTATACTATTACTATTTATGGTCACTATTCACGTATACTATTGTTCACGTATACGGTTTATGTTGGTGATGATTTTCTGAGCAAGTCAAAATGGACAAGTAAAATGATCAATCTAAATGGCAGGAATTACCATATATGGAGAAATGAGAGATCTCCTTATGGTAATCAAAATGCATTTGCCTGTGTTTAGTTGAACTAAACCGGAAGAGAAGACTGATGAGGAATGGGCTTTCGAGCATGCGTCCAAATCTCGGTTGGCAGATTTGATGATGAAGGTTTCTGTAGCACCTTCAGTAATGGTCAATGGAAGCTCACAAAAGGTTCATTTGTGGTAGCTAAAGATCGAAAGCTGTACGTGATGCATGCGAAACTCTCCCAAGACACTTTGAGTGTAGTGGAGAATGACAGTACAGTTAAATTGTGGCATAAACAACTACGCCACATGAGTAAGAAAACTCTGGCAAGAAAGAGCGTAGTACCTGGATTGGATGAAGTTCACCTAGATAAGTATCCTGATTGTATGGCGAGAAAGCTAAACAGAGTAGCTTTCAAGATTACCCCTCCTTCTAGAATGAAGAATGTATTAAATCTGATTCATTCAGATTTGTGTGGACCATTGACAATGTCATATGGTGGAAATCAATATTTTATGATATTTATCGATGACCATTCTAGGAAGACCTGGGTATACACATTGAAGTCTTCTAAACCTGGTTGAGAGACAGATAGGCAAGAAGCTGAAGTATATCAGGACAGATAATGGTGGAGAATACACTGGGCCATTTGATGCTTTCTACAAAGAGCATGACATTCGACATCAAACGACACGTCCCAAGATGCCGCAACTGAACAGTTTGGCTAAGAAGATGAACAGAACTTTGATGGAGAGAGTCAGATGTTTACTCTCCCATGCAAAGTTGTCTAAAAGATTTTGGGGTGAAGCGTTACTCACAACAATTCGCCATTCACTCTGTTTCCCTCTACAGTATGATACTTCAGAGAGAGTATGGTTAGGAAAGGATGTTTCCTATGATCATTTTGTGGGTGTTTGGTTGTAAAGCCTTCGTGCATATTTCGAAAGATGAATGGTCCAAGCTTGATGTCAAGACTAGACGGTGTGTATTCATTGGCTATGGCCAAGACAAAAGTGGCTATAGGTTTTATGACCCAATCCAGAAGACGATTATAAGAAATCGTGATGCTGTATGTGTTGAAGATCAGACTATGGAAGATATTGAAGCAGAGTGCCAATAGATCTGATGAAGACTCAACAGACATACAGAGAGTCCCTCCAATAGAACGCAAATAAATTGGAGATGAAGAAAATGGTCCACAAGAATAAGTGCCAGAGTTAGAAAATCCCGAAGTTCCTAATCAGAATGAACCAGATGAAGATTATGGTGTTCATGTTCAACCACCAGCACCGGAAGGTTCTCAAACATTAAGAAGATCTAGTAGAGTCTAATAACCATCTACTAGATATCCAGTCAATGAATATGTACTAACGACTGACAGGGGAGAACCTGAAAGCTTTGAAGAAGCTATGGAAATGAACACAAGAGGAACTGGATTGAAACCATGCAAGATGAAATGAAGTCCTTACATTAGGATGAAACATTTGAGCTGGTGAAGTTGCCCAAAGGCAAGAAAGCTTTAAAGAACAAGTGGGTGTTCAGGATCAAGTAGGAAGAACACAGCTCCCAACCACGATTCAAAGCTAGACTGATTGTGAAAGGATTCAATCAAGGAAAGGGTATTGATTTTGATCTTTTCACTAGTTGTGAAAATGACATCCATTCGGACAGTGCTCAGAATGGCCGCCAGTTTTGATTTAGAAATCGAGCAAATGGATAGAAAGACTACCTTCCTATATGGAGACTTGGAAGAAGAAATATACATGGAGCAACCAGAGGGTTTCTTAGAAACAGAGGAAAAGAGGATTGTGTTTGCAAACTGAGGAAGAGCTTGTACAGCTTGAAGCAGGCACTAAGACAGTGGTATAAGAAGTTTGAGTCTATTATGGGGGGAGCAAGGCTATAGAAAGACTACATTGTTTTTACTCTATGTGGTTGATATAGTGACTGTTGGTCAGAATTAATAGCTTGAAGAAACAGCTAAGTAAGTCTTTTGCTACGAAAGACTTGGGACCAGCAAAGCAGATTCTTGGCATGAAGATTACAAGGAATCAAAGAGCCAAGAAATTATGGTTGTCACAGGAGAAGTACATTGAGAAATACTTCAAAGGTTTAGAATGGAAAGCGCTAAAGTGGTTAGTTGTCCTCTTACTAATCACTTTTAAATTAAGTTCTAAATAGTGCCCTTCTACGGATGGAGAGAAGGAAGAAATGGAAAAGATTCCATATGCTTCAGCAGTTGAAAGCTTGATGAATGCCATGGTTTGTACACGGCCAGATATTGCTCACTCAGTTGGAGTAGTGAGTCGGTTTCTTTCAAATCCTGGAAAGGAACATTGGACTGCAGTGAAATGGATTTCAAGATATCCAATCACATTTGCAGGGGGAGCTGTGTCGCGGCAGTCAAGATTACAGAAATGTGTTGCTCTGTCAACAACTGAGGCAAAAGGAGAATTCCGAGGTGTGTGTCAAAGCGGCAGGAATGGAGAGTCCCACCATGTCATCGGGAGGGGGAGAATTGTTGTGGGTCCCTCCGACATATGGGACCCAGACATTTTGAAAAAGAAAAAAAAGAAGGAAAACGTGTTCTTTGAAGAAAGAAAGAAAAGAAGAAGGGAAATCAACAATTACAAGCAATTGTTGACAAAATGGAGAGTCGTGAATGAGTTATACACGGCTCATTCACTAACCTCTCCTATAAATAGAGGTAGCGAAGCCTCAAGCAAAGCACACAGCAGAAGAAGAAGAAAAAAAAATGTAGAGAGAGTTATCTAGTTTTAGGAAGGGTTTCCTAAAACTAGGGGAGAGAAAAATAGTGAGGAAATTATTTTGGGGTGTTTTTGGGAAACACTTTGTGTGCCACTATTTTTGTATTACTCTCTGTGTACCTACTATTTTTAATAGTGGAAGAATTATTCGGAGTTTGTCCCGTGGATGTAGCCCTAAACAGTTAAGGGTGAACCACGTAAATTTCTGTATGTCACAATGTTGATTATTCTGCTGCGTTAACTTTATCTTAATTGATTGAAAGGGCCAAACAAGTGGTATCAAAGCTGTGAACCCCTCCCCCAAATATTGGCATATAATGAATATGACTAAGGGCAGAAATGCACGTGAATGTGTGAGTCGCCACCTTGTTTAATTATTTTAGGGTAAACTAGGAAAAAACCCTAAGTTGACTCCAATTTTAATTAACCTAATTACTAGATTAATTATCCCAATGTTTAAGGCATAGTTTGCGAACCCGAGGTGGATCCCGAGACCATGTCATGTTGATGAACTAACCAATGAATGAATGCTTTGCAAGGTAAATGATGTAATTGGACCAATGAAATGTTAAGTGATTTCGACTTGCCGCTCGAGGTTAAATCCCGAACGTGCCTTCGTACTCTCGTTTGAATGAGAGATCAAAGCCGACGTAGTTCGATAAAGCCTATTTAAAGGCATCTTGAAGGGGTATGCTTCATGCATGAGTGTGTGTATGCTTCGTGCATTTTTTAGGCATTTTGCCAAAGATTGATTGATTTGTTGTTTTAGGCATTTGTTGCCAAAAGGTGTTGATTGGGCAATTTATTGCCAAAAATTGATGTTTGGGCTTTTTGTCGCCAAAATGGTTGATTGGGCAATTTATTGCCAAAAATTGATGTTTGGGCTATTTGTCGCCAAAAATTGATGTTTGGGCTTTTTGTTGCCAAAATGGTTGATTTAGGCAATTTGTTTGCCAAGAGTGTTGATTGGGCGATTGTCGCCAAAATGATTGATTTAAGGCTTGTAGCCAAAAGATTGATTAATTCAAGGCATTTTGCCAAAGGTTCGATTTAAGCGATTTGTCGCTAAAAATGGCTAATCTTATTTATAGGCAATTTGTTTGCCAAAAGTGATCAATTGAATTGCAATATAAGCAATTTATTGCCAAAAAAACGTGGTTAATTAAGGCTATTTAGACACAATTATTGATTAATTGGACTTAAGCCGGACTGTTCGAAATAAAGGCGATTATACCGTAGTCATTAATTGACCAGATACTTTAGCTAATATTGTCGGATTTAGGCTTTAACACCACGATTATTAATTAACCGGGCATTTAAGCTTAATCATATTTAATTGAGGCAGTTTATTTGCCAAATTGATGACGTGAATGCATTTATGCAGTAGTTTAATTCAGAATTGGAGTAGAAGAGAATATGCACAAAATGCTGAAATTAAATGGACAGGGTTTCGTTATTACCTGAGTCAAATGGCGGCCGCTTCTTAGCTTCAGCTTGAAAATTCCAGATTAAGCTCCTCGTTTGGGGAATATTTAATTAAAATTAATTCAATTAAGTGACCAGATATCACAACAGTAGAGTAATAAAAGCCTACACTAAATGCAGAAAAGCAGTAAAAGAACCGCAAGGAGCGTAGGGGAGAAGAGAGCGTCCGTCAACACAGACCGAGTGCCTAAAACTGAGTGCTCGGGGCTGTATTTATAGGAAAAAAACAGGCCGGAGGGCGGTTCTGACCACCCTGGAGGGCGGTAGCTGCCGCCGTGGACCGCGGCTGCTGTCACCCTATCCTGTCCACTCGCTAGTTTTTCGTTCCGAAGGCTTTTTCGGGAGTTTCGTACCTCCAAAAAATATTCCGAGACCTGTTCCACGATCCTCGTAATTTTTTGGACGTTCCAAGTACCATATTGGCATACTTTCGGTGAACTTTTCGAATGGCCTCCGGTCCGGTCGGACTGTTTGTAGTTCGGGAAAATAGGCTTTTTGAGCCTCAAAATTTGAGTGTTCACAGTTGCCCCCCACCGGCAACCATAAAAATGATTTATGGGAGTCGGTGGTTGTCTGAAAAACAAATTTTGAAGGTGAAAATCGGACACGTCGAAAAGACCCGCCTTTTGGCCTTTGTGGCCAAATTGGGCATTTTTGGGCCTTTGGGGCCAAATTGAGAATTTTTGGGCCTTTGTGGCCAAAATGTGAACTTCTGGGCCTTTGTGGCCAAATTGGGCATTTTTGGGCTTTTGGGGCCAAATTGAGAATTTTTGGGCCTTAGGGGCCAAAATGTGAACTTCTGGACCTTTGTGGCCAAATTGGGCATTTTTGGGCCTTTGGGGCCAAATTGAAAATTTTTCGGCCTTTGTGGCCAAATTGGGCATTTTTGGGTCTTTAGGGCCAAATTGAGAATTTTTGGGCCTTAGGGGCCAAAATGTGAACTTTTGGGCCTTTATGGCCAAATTGAGAATTTTTGGGCCTTTGGGGCCAAATTGAGAATTTTTGGACATTTGTGGCCAAATTGGGCATTTTTAGGCCTTTAGAGCCAAATTGGGAATTTTTGGGCCTTAGGGGCCAAAATGTGGACTTCTGGGCCTTTGATGATCAGAGGAGGAGGAGGTCTCGTCGCTCATGCCATGGTTGCTAGGCTTTTCTGTTGTTGTCTGTACTTTTCTTTGCCTGTATTTTCTGTACTGCACTTCATTTGTACCTGCATTTGGTTAGTACTAAACAACTTATATGTATGCATGTTTATTCACTTCAATTAAGAAAGAACAGAATTTCTCCTTTTAATTTTCAATTCCCGACTTTTTCCTTGATTTTTTTCTCTTTTTTTTTTATTTTTTTTTTCAAAGATGAACCCTTTTTATAACCACAGCATGCACAACTGGACTAAGAGTCTCTCCAAAGTCGAAAAGATCAACTTAGGGAGGTACGGTCTTTCTCCTGTCATTACGCTTAGGGGAGTGGTAATTGACTGGAATTTTCTACGGGCCTGCATCAGACTTTGGGACCCGGAGACCCACGTTTTTCGGTTCAGGGCCATGATGGAGGAGATGTGCCCTCTTTTTGAGGAATTTTGCGCTATTATAGGGTGCGATCCCAATGCCCCTTTAGTCAAGCATGAGGTCAAAATTGGGTATGTTCGGTCGTTTGAAAGCCTGTTCCAGTTCAGCCGGCCACAAGCTAGGGCCATGATTGTTGGTGACCAGAAAGCAATTCTGCTGCCCCTGATTGACGAATTTTCAGAGGTTCAATCAGACGACCCAGACCGTATGAGGCTGAGAATGCGGGCCTTGGTTTTCTGCTTATTAGCTGGTTTCTTGTTCAACAAGGACCCAGGCTTTGGGGATTTGCAACTCTGCCCCATGATTCAACAGATGGAGGATATGGGTTGCATCGGCGGCATTGTGCTGGTAGAGACTATCAGGAGCCTTGACAGAGCTGCTTTAGGCTTCGATGACTGGACGGTCTCTCCGATTATTCTCCAGGTATTTCCCCTTTTCCTTTTCCTTATTTTTTCTTCTTTCTTTTGGTTCATTCCTTTGTAATAGAAAGGATCCATTACTCAGGTTTGGTTAAAGGACCACCTCCAAGTGGTTGCTGCTCCTACTCTCTTGCCCTATAACCCCTCTCAGTACCGTATGCGGAGGATCCTGATCACTCAATTGTCTACTGATGGATGGACCTCATGGCTGATTGAGTTGGGTCCAAATGAGGTACTGTGGTTCATTTACTAGTATGACATCATCCGCTTTATCCAGGTTAGCTCCCGCCATACTCGGGTTTATCTTTTAGGTCTTACACACTGTACTTGGTACTGTGCTTCGTGCGTTTTGAGGCAGATGGGGATAGACCAGACTGTCCCAATTGTAGATGGCACTTCAGCTGATTCAGTCATCACTCCGGGTGTTACCCGAGTCGTCCTTAGGGCTTGGGTTAGAGACCATCACATGGTTAGGCCTTCACCTAATCCTGCCGGTGTTCAGACATCTCCTGAGTATCGGACCTGGTTCATTGCCGTTGTCTGGCTGGTTGAAAGGCCAAGGAGGAACGCACTGCTGAGTGTACTTGAAGGTTGGGCTTAGGCTAACGCTGATAATGAGATTGGGACTAATGAGGAGATTGTGTTGGCTCTTCGGACAGGTGAGGTTGGAGAGAGTTCAGCGGCTAGGGATGGCTCGGAGGATGTTGCCCCACGGAGGCGACGGGACACCTAGACTCTTATAGGCTTTTGGACTTTTGTTGTTCTTCCCTTATTTTGACTTTTTTTTAGGACTTTGACCTTGGATTTTGGATGTATGCTTTGTTTTTTTTTTTTTTTGGACTTGGACTTAGACTTCATTATTTATTTATTTTTCTTGGATTCTTTTGCTTTCTGCTTGACTTCGCACTGTTTGACTTTATTGCTTTAATTGGGAATGTCATTTGACTTTTAAGCTTTCCAAGCATTTTCCAACTTTATTTATTCAAGCTCTAATTTTTGCCTAAGCCGCCCTTTCGGGTTTTCAGCTTAGCGAGCTACCCATTTTTGCCTAAGCCGCTCTTTCGGGTTTTCAGCTTAGCG